>NC_054081.1:23779924-23965134 GCF_017562075.2 Anopheles merus
GATCCTACTAAACGGACACCCCTCGCTTGTGTCCGTCGACCGCCTCTAAAGCCAGCATATACAACCGAAGGAATAATCTCGTCACCCCGCAACAACCGTCACCCGACCAACCTGCTGACGAGCCAACGACACGCTACTCCGGTGGCCCAACCACCGTCGACGCAACAATCGACGATGAGCCAGCGTCCCACAACTCCGATGCCCGGACCGTCGTCACTCGACCAGCTGCCATCGTACAACCAGTCGTCGCTGCCAGATCAGCAGTCAACGGCCACACAATCGCCTTCGACCATACAGCTGCCGTCAACAAACCAACCGCCGATAGCCCGGAACCGCGCCACACGAACATCACCTATGCCGTCGCTACAAACAGCCAGAGCAGCAACCACCAGCTTCGCCCCACCACCGCTATCTTACGAAAGGATCAAAACGTATCGACCGGTGTTACCAGATCTCAACGAAGAGTAGTAATTCCTCTGCGATACCGATAACACCGATCTAGGAGGGGAATCCTGTAGCGACCAGAGTTCCATCTGGTGCATACACCTAGAACCACGACCAAAAATGTTCCACGGGCGAACTAGAGCGAGACAACCAGTGACAGCACGCTTCACCGCCTCGATTATCCGGTGGCTTGCTACACACCTCTTCTCCGGCAACTCTCGAACGAACAACACTAATTTTCGCGTCTCTCCCGAACTCACCGTTCCGCGGCTTTAAAAGAAAAAAGGAATAAATCGAATTCAACCAAAACGTAGTTCGCAAAGCGTGTTGCGTATGTTCTTAAAAAAATAGGGACCACATTTGTGGCGCCCCTAAAGACTTTACAGCTGAGTTAGACTTTCTAGTGACACCACGAATCACTGGGAACTTTCGACGAAGTCTTTCGATATTCACAGTGGCCCATCTCGAGCGAAACAGGTGCTGGCCCACCCTACCTTCAACAGAAGAGGACCTGTCGATGTGCTGATTGGCGCTGGAAGTTTTTGGAACCTGATGCTTGACGGCCGATGTGAACTCGGCCCGAACCGACCTGCACTGCGATACACAAAGCTGGGTTGGATCGCTGGAGGCGTGATCGCGAGCGACATGACGGTCGTTGCGCGTACACTTTGCCAAACTGCTGACGATGAGCCGCTCATCGAACTGCTGAGGAACTTCTACAAGGTAGAATCCTGCGACGAGCTCCGCCCTTCCCCGAAGGCGGATGACGAAGTGTGCCTGGAACACTTCCGGCGAACACACGAGCGAACCGAGGAGGGACGGTATGTAGTACGACATCCGTTCAACGAACGTAAACGCGAGCTTGGCTGCTCGCGAGACAGAGCGCTGCGACGTTTTCTGGCTTTCGAGCGAAAACTTGAAAAGCAGCCGGACTTAAAGGAGCAATATTCGCGGTTCATCCGAGAATATGAGGATCTCGGACATATGCGCTAGATTGTGGTTACACCGAATGACGACCCAGGATCGGTGTTTTATCTACCGCACCACTGCGTGCTGTGGCCTACGAGCACGACAACCAAGCAGCGAGTCGTGTTTGATGGATCCGCGAAGACGTCATCCGCGTCTCGATCACGACGTCTGATGACTGGACCGACGGTTCAGAACGATCTTACTGCAATTTTGCTTCGTTTCAGAGGATTTCAATACGTCTTCACACTCGACATTCCGAAGATGTTTCGTCAAGTGGTGGTCCATCCGGATGACACAAGGTAGCAGCGAATCCTTTGGAGGTACAATCGGAACGACCCACTTACGGTGCGAGAGCTGCTGACAGTTACGTATGGCTTAGGACCTTCCCCGTTTCAAGCAACCATGGCTCTGAAGCAAGCTGCAGAAGATCATCACGATGAGTTCCCAAGGGCCGCAGAGGTGGTCAATAGGGAGACATACATGGATGATATCCTGTCTGGTGCCGATACCCAACGGCCCCAACCAACACAGCAACTCATCGAGGATGAGGACGAAGTGGAAATTCCGGATAATGAGCTGCCGGAAATGCGAGCGGGAGTGGCTTTAGCCATGACTGTTCCGATCGAACGTTTTCCGATCTTTGACAGGTTGAGCAGTTACATACAGATTGTAAGGGATGGCCTACTTGGTGCGACTAGCTAGGTTCATCAGTCACGCAAAGGGGAGGTGGTAAAGGGCCGACTGACAGCGAAGGAAGTGCGTACAGCGACGCTCTTATAGTACGGCTGGTTCAACGCGAGACTTTCCAGCCCGAAATCATCGCACTTATGGACGGTGCGAATACAAAACATCGACTTAATGGACTACAAGCGTTTTTGGATCCTGACGATGGGATCATACGAGTTGGAGGCAGAATCAAGCGAGCCTGCTTCAGCGCTCACAAGTGGTGCGCCAACCATTCAGATATCGTTTTAGGTGTAGTGAAGAACAACGAGGAGACAATTTCGAGGTTACGGACGACACCTCGAAGACCTCGTTAAGACACTGGGCGTGACATGGGACACGTTGGAGGACTGGTTCTCGGCGTCCGTTCCTGACTTTGACAACCCAGAAGGAATGTCTCGAAGGAAGCTTCTGAGTCAACTGGCCAAAAATCTTCGACCCACTTGGATTCTTTGGCCCAGTAATCACCTACGCGAGCTGATCTTGCGAGAAGTAGATGAACTACAAATCGATTGGGACGACTCCATCCCAACCGAAATCGACGAGAAGTGGCGAAACTTTCGGACCGAGATGATATCACTGAGGGAAATCCGAGTTCCGAGATGGATTTCCTGGAAGGGTGTGTTCCAGCTGAGACTACAAGGGTGCGCTAACGCATCCGACCAAGCCTACGGTGCCTGCTTTACGTGCAGGGCACTTTCACCGATGAGGAGTCCAAGATGCAGCTTGTTTGCATTAAGTCTCGGATCCTACCGAAAAAACGAAGTCCGAAGGAGAAGGCCATCACGACCCCTCGAGCCGAACTGTTAGCGGCACTGTTACTGGCTCGAATGGTCGTGAAGTTCCTGAACGCTACGGAGCTTAAGTTTGAATCAGTACATCTTTGGAGCGACTCAAAAATCGTATTGGCTTGGGTCAAGAAAACGCCAGAACTACTGCAGACATACGTATCAAATCGGTAAGCGAGATCCAGCAGCTTAGCCAATCCTTCCACTGGCATTACATTTCCACACATGACAACCCGGCCGATTTGATTTCACGTGGAGTTACACCGAGGAAAATGATTGGTTTAACTATTTGGTGGCGACCCCAACCAACACAGCAACTCATCGAGGATGAGGACGAAGTAGAAATTCCGGATAATGAGCTGCCGGAAATGCGAGCTGGAGTGGCTTAGCCATGACTGTTCCGATCGAACGTTTTCCGATCTTTGACAGGTTGAGCAGTTACATACAGAGTGTAAGGAGTATGGCCTACTTGGTGCGACTAGCTAGGTTCATCAAGTCACGCAAAGGGGAGGTGGTAAAGGGCCGACTGACAGCGAAGGAAGTGCGTACAGCGACGCTCTTAATAGTACGGCTGGTTCAACGCGAGACTTTCCAGCCCGAAATCATCGCACTTATGGACGGTGCGAATACAAAACATCGACTTAATGGACTACAAGCGTTTTTGGATCCTGACGATGGGATCATACGAGTTGGAGGCAGAATCAAGCGAGCCTGCTTCAGCGCTCACAAGTGGTGCGCCAACCATTCAGATATCGTTTTAGGTGTAGCTGAAGAACAACGAGGAGACAATTTCGAGGTTACGGACGACACCTCGAAGACCTTCGTTAAGACACTGGGCGTGACATGGGACCCGTTGGAGGACTGGTTCTCGGCGTCCGTTCCTGACTTTGACAACCCAGAAGGAATGTCTCGAAGGAAGCTTCTGAGTCAACTGGCCAAAATCTTCGACCCACTTGGATTCTTTGGCCCAGTAATCACCTACGCGAAGCTGATCTTGCGAGAAGTAGATGAACTACAAATCGATTGGGACGACTCCATCCCAACCGAAATCGACGAGAAGTGGCGAAACTTTCGGACCGAGATGATATCACTGAGGGAAATCCGAGTTCCGAGATGGATTTCCTGGAAGGGTGTGTTCCAGCTGAGACTACAAGGGTTCGCTAACGCATCCGACCAAGCCTACGGTGCCTGCTTGTACGTGCAGGGCACTTTCACCGATGAGGAGTCCAAGATGCAGCTTGTTTGCATTAAGTCTCGGATCCTACCGAAAAAACGAAGTCCGAAGGAGAAGGCCATCACGACCCCTCGAGCCGAACTGTTAGCGGCACTGTTACTGGCTCGAATGGTCGTGAAGTTCCTGAACGCTACGGAGCTTAAGTTTGAATCAGTACATCTTTGGAGCGACTCAAAAATCGTATTGGCTTGGGTCAAGAAAACGCCAGAACTACTGCAGACATACGTATCAAATCGGGTAAGCGAGATCCAGCAGCTTAGCCAATCCTTCCACTGGCATTACATTTCCACACATGACAACCCGGCCGATTTGATTTCACGTGGAGTTACACCGAGGAAAATGATTGGTTTAACTATTTGGTGGCGACCCCAACCAACACAGCAACTCATCGAGGATGAGGACGAAGTAGAAATTCCGGATAATGAGCTGCCGGAAATGCGAGCTGGAGTGGCTTTAGCCATGACTGTTCCGATCGAACGTTTTCCGATCTTTGACAGGTTGAGCAGTTACATACAGAGTGTAAGGAGTATGGCCTACTTGATGTGACTAGCTAGGTTCATCAAGTCACGCAAAGGGGAGGTGGTAAAGGGCCGACTGACAGCGAAGGAAGTGCGTACAGCGACGCTCTTAATAGTACGGCTGGTTCAACGCGAGACTTTCCAGCCCGAAATCATCGCACTTATGGACGGTGCGAATACAAAACATCGACTTAATGGACTACAAGCGTTTTTGGATCCTGACGATGGGATCATACGAGTTGGAGGCAGAATCAAGCGAGCCTTCATACCTTACGACAGTCGACATCAGATGCTGTTGCCGGCTAAGCATCCAATCACTGAAGCTCTCGTTCACGAACTACACATCGACAACCTACACATCGGGCAAAGAGGTTTGCTTGCAGTTGTACGTCATCTGTACTGGCCACTGAATGTGAAGAATACTATTCGAAAGGTGGTACGGAAGTGCATCGTGTGGTTCAAGGCAAACCCGTTGAAGACGACGCAACTGATGGGTGACCTACCGTCGTATCGCGTCCAGCCAGCCCCCGTCTTTTCGAATACCGGTGTGGACTACGCCGGTCCCTTCTGGATAAAATCAACGACTTCTCGCAAACCGCAAATCACTAAGGCGTACGTGTGCTTGTTTGTGTGTTTGCAGACTCGGGCGGTTCACTTGGAATTGGTTTCAGACTTGACGACAGACGCCTTTCTTGCGAGTTCTGTTTTCTACCGTCTGTTTTCTACCGTTAGACGATTATGAAAATTGAAATGACATTTCAACGCCAGGGAGGGTGTTGTGCGAGTTGCGCATATCGTTTGCTGCTTGGGAAAACTGACATATGTCACAGGGATTGGGTTTGTCGCTTGGGTTTACATTTTTTGTGACAGTAGAATTCGGAGTGCGACACGCACACATTGAAGTGATAATAAATGAACTTTAGTCTTGCATGCGACATCAACGAAGAAAGATCGTCTTGTCCGTAAGGGCTCCCGATTTATGGTGAAAGAAAACTACTACCCCACCCCCTCAAGTTACAGTCCACCGCTAGAGACACAACACCTTCTCTTTCCAACTTATTTCAAGAGTTTAGTTATGTCCCCCTACCCAAGGTAAGGCTTCTAAACTCCAACGTTTCCAGTAAGGGAAACCTCCTAAAGATTTCTATGATCGCTTGGACGATCAAGTGTTGAAAAGTCCGCTTCGAACAAAGCATGATTCTACATCGATACATGTCAGCGAAACACTGACCTACCGCGAAGGTACTCGAGGTACAGTTGTACGATCATCACATTACATGGCGACCGTAACTATCACCAGAACACATTACATGGCGACCGTGACCTTAATCTGCAATCGACAGGCAGAATTGTAAGCAAATTATTTCAAGTAAAATGTGATACGTACAACGGTAACGTAAAGTTTAAGTGTCGTGTGACGAACCAAAAGTATTGTGACCAGAACCGGCATTCGGCGGAAAATGAAAAAAAAAGTGTCTAATGTGCATTTTTTACGGAACATTCATCAACGCAGCTGGCGCAAGTAACCCATATGTAAAAAAAAAAATAACGATGAAAGAACAGCTACAAGTATGTTCCGTACAGTGCAGAATGAAAAATAAAAACATTTAGTGCAGTGTAAGTGCGAAATGAATGTTTAATTGATGAACAAACATTAACCGTACACAGTGTTGTGAGAACCTACCCAAATGTGTAAAAACGTATTAACGCTTTTGCGATCGGTTTACCTAGTAGAGTAACCTTGAAATGAGAAACTATAAAAAAGCTAACTTTTAACAACAACCCAAGTTCAGCTCAGTACAGTATAGCAATCTATACGATTCTTGGAGCAAGTGATATGGAATAATAAAATACAGTGCAAAACAAGCTGTGGTCAGCGCGATTGAATGGAACAACCGTTCCCACCGTGGAAGACGAAAAGAAAAACCGAGCCTACTGCCCAGTATGGATTGGCAGACGAGAATGGACAAGTGTCCCAACCCCGACAAGACATTGAGCGACGGCTGATGAGATCGCAGAACTTCACATCTAACATCGAGTATGTACCTAGCACCGATTTGACACCTTGCACCGGTAAAAATGCAGCGTAGCATCATCATCAGCAGCAGCAACATTAAATACATGTTATGTATTTATATAAGGTACCGTAAATTCAAAATGTTACTGATGAGGCTGCATAAATTTGCAAAAGCTGCAAAAAAAAAACAGTTTAAGAATATACTCCCCTTACATGATAGATACAGATAATAATCCACAAAAATGACAAAAGCAAATTTGAACGTAACTGCGAAAGCAAGCCAAACATTAGAGTTGGCGTTGCATCAGACATGCCCAAACGCAAAGAAACGCAAAAGAATCAAGTTATCACTATCAATGATAGCGTATTAAAATATTATACCCAGCAAACAATTAAAGAAGTAAGAAACAATAACATTTTCGAAACGGATTTTTTTTTCACATATAATCCAAAAATATCGAGCATCAAGTTTAAAGAAAAAGATAAATACAAACACTACAGAACATTTTCTAAGACCTATACGTCCAGCACAAATCAATCAAAATAACATTTTTTTTATTAAACTATATAATCTCAAACAATTTAACGGAATTGAAAAACACTAAAACGCGAATAATGGCACAATTCAATTTGGAAGACGCTTTGGCTCTTATACCCATGTATGATGGCTCAAACGAGCAACTTAACTCTTTTATAAGATCGATACAATTTGCCAAAAAAATGTTTCCAGCAGATCAGGAATCAATACTAGTTGAATTTATTTTTACCAGATTAACAGGAAAAGCTGACTCAAGAATAATTTCAAATGTATCAACAGTAGCAGAAATTGTGGAAAATATAAGATCAAGATGCGAGAAAAAGATAGAACTAGGAAATATAATATCCGATATGAAAGCACTAAAGACAAAGAATACAAAAACCTATGCAATGAGATAGAAGAGCTTACTGAAAAATTAAAAATGTTATATAAAAAAAATATATATACCAGCCGATGTTGCAAACGAATTGGCAGTTAAAAAGGAGTGGAAATTCTGATTCTTAAAATTACTAATATAAACTCAAGAACAGCCCTAACAGTAGGAAAATTTGAATCAATATACGAAGCGACTAGAATAGTAAATGAATGTGAATCTAGGCAGAACATCGCACAGATACATCATTTCCAAGGATCAAATAACTATAACAGAAATAACAACAGGGATTTTCATCATAAAGACACCCTAATTAATTATCAAATTTGTCCATATTTTAATCAATCAATAACAACTCAAACAACATCCAACAACTACAGTTATAGAAAAAATAACAACTTCAGTTTCTATAAACGCCACCATCAGTTAAACAATTGTAGTAGTCAGAGTCAAGTTAATCAAGGATATAATAATAGCGAATACAATTATAGCAATAGTATTCAGAACAGATCTAACAAAATACAATGTTATTATATCAGAACAGAACAGAACATAAATTATGAACAGTTCAATAATAATAATCAATTACATAAGAATCATATTTACCACCAAAATGATGATGATTATAGAAATACTATTCGAATGAAAGACCATGCTAAGAAATATTATAAAAAGATAAATAGCAAAGCAAACTATGATGATAGAAAATATGAAGCTAAATCAACAAGAAGACATACATTATGTAATGAAACAAATAATGATATGAAAAGGTCAAGAGACGACTCAAAAATAATAATGAAAGAGAACGATAAATTAACAAAAGAATATGAAAATGATACTAACAATGATTATAAACATGAAAACAATCAACATATACAAATGATTACAACAAGTAATGACAATGAGAAAAATATGGTTGAAGAACAAGAAACCGAGAGTTTATTACTGCTAGACAACATGGAAATAAATGATGAAATTAATTGCAACAACAATCATCCAACTGAGCCAAAACATTTCAAGAAAAGAAAACGTAACATCAGATCAAAGAAAAAGTATATAAATGAATCAAACAATCAATTATATTGCCACGATAATAAGGCTAAAAAAATGAATTATTCCACATTATGTAAAGAATATGTAAAAGAACCAAGAAATAATGTTACTTATGACAAGATTCCAAACGAGCTCAAAGAAAAATTTCAAAATGTTATTACCATGCTAAAAGTCATAAGATCTATAAAAGCAGAAAACTGTAGAAATGAACCCAACAAAGGAATCATAGGAGAATCTAAATATTTTAGAAGAAAATTAAAAATTCCCAATTCTTTATCTCTAGATAATAGATCTATTTACATAAAATATTACCCGCCTTAAGAGATAAGAAACGATTAGTAAACCAAATAAGCAAAGCTAAAAACATATCTTAATTAAATGAAAAGAATAACTTCAAAAAATTTCATTATTTTCGTTATTCTCCTAAAGGGAGGAGGTGTAGCATATCTACTATACACAACTTATTATAATACACACTATCAGCTATAGACACATTGTAACACACTTTGGAAAGCCAAACCACACCATTGCACAATGGGCATTTGCCCGGATGAAATTCAAAAAATCAACTTTGTAATAGAGCAATTCCAAATAATAGGTTTTAATACTAAGAGTTAAACTAAGAAAAATACCAATATGAGCTCTTTATCTTTTCTGGTTCTCTAGAAAAGACCTTTCAAAGTCGAGATTTGTTAAAAAACGCAGAAAATTTTTCACTATTTTGGAAAACTTTGAACCTTTGTAACTTTTTCAAATATAAACCGATTTTGATAAGTTTAAACATTTTAAAAAGGATATTAAGTCAGCTTTAAAAATACATTAAAGATTTTGAGTTAAGTTAATTTTATGCAAAAATAAACGATAATAACTGAAGAAACTTCCTGAAAAATTTCATCATTTTAATTTTTGACATGATGCCATTATGAAAGTGGCGTAGAGTGGCGTTGTCTCATATATAGTTATGTGGCATTGGACACCAGCTCGTGGCACGACACAATGTTTTACCATATTGCAGCGCGACACATTCCATCTCTTCTAGTTCCCACGGGCGCGCATCATCGGACACCAGCCGGGCCGGCAACGCAGACAGCACGGTCGCGCGACATCGGACACCAGCCGGACGCAGACAGCTCCCACAAACATACACCGCCAACCGAGGTAGAATTAATGTGAGAGTTTAGTTTTAGTGTAGAACTCATTGGAGTAACATTTAATCTTTTTCAATAAATAGCCGAATAATAAATGTACACCGCATAATTGGCGCAGCCGGGTAGGCACTAAAGAAAAGTGACGTCATAGTGAGAAACAGTGGAAAGTACTGAACTAATAACACAGTACAACAGTGATCCCGCAAAGTGCATCGTGATCTACGAGCATTGAGCATCCACAAGCACCAAGGACGGCAACGTCGCTGAGGAGTTGAGGATCCCCCCGCTAAGACGCACACGGAGCACCGTCATCGTTTTCTTGGCCTCCGCCCAAACACGACTTCAACATCAACCGTGTAAGTATTCAGTGTTGAGTTTCTGTGCGTGAAATGGTGTTCAGTAAAACTACCTAAATAATAACACAAGAAATCGGGGGTGAAAGAATTTAAAATTAATGTGAGTGCGCACTATCAGATAGACGCATCACACTAGTTTTATAAATTTCTTTTCATTCACGTACCTAGAGCCACTACCAGATAGAGCTTTAGGATTGGCTTTCTTTATGCCAAAAATCAAGAATAACGCTTTCAAAAAGGCCCAACAGCTGATTCAGGAAAGGATTTTTACATCTGAAACAAGTTCCGAATCAGAAGAAAGTACGGTATCTGAGGAATACTCGCACATACCAATTGCAAATTTGCAGTTATCACTTGAGCACCTAAACATGGAACCTCAAGCTCAAACTACTCAAGAGAGTGGTAATGATCAGGTGGCTCGTATGATACAAGCCATCGAAAACATAAGTGCAAGATTAACGCAGCAGGAGTTGCAATGGCAAAGTACAAATGGAAACCAAGGAATAGCACTGATATTGTGAAGTGACAATATCAGGTGATCCGTTCCGTATCCCTGATCCCATAAAAATGTTGCCCATATTTAATGGCAATAAAAAGCAACTCGCAAGTTGGATAGAAACAGCAGAAAAAACTCTTCGTTTATTCGAAAACCTTGTGTCACCACAAATATTTGAAATTTATGTGACAGCTGTTATAAACAAAATAGAGGGGCATGCTAAAGATGTAATTTGTACAAACGGCAACCCAAAAATGTTCAGTGAAGTGAAAGAAATTTTGATAACATCTCTAGGAGATAAACAAGATCTTTCCACGTATAACTGCCAACTCTGGCATAACAAAATGGATGGTAACGCAAACACGCATTATCAGAAAACTAAGGAACTGGTTCACAATATAAAATCGTTGGCAAAACAAAATCCTAAGTACAATCTTCATTGGGATGCCATAAACGACTTTATAGACGAATATAGTCTAGCTGCATACGTCAGTGGGCTGCAGAAACCTTATTTTGGGTATGTACAAGCTGCTGAACCCAAATCAATCGAAAATGCGTATGCATTTATATGTAAATTTACATCAAATGAATCTAACAGAAACCTTACCCATATTCAATTAACACAATCAAAACAATACTTAGGCACCTCACATACCGCAGGGCAAGGAAATAATAAAAAACAAACAGAAAGGAAATTTAACAATACAAAATCACACAGCCTCAGCAACAGGATTACAACAAACCTCGTAAACCAGTTGACACGAATCTGCCACCCGAACCGATGGAAATAGGTTCTACCAAAAGTCGACTTACTTTAAATAAGAAACAGCTGTTTAATGCTGAAATAACAAAACCCTCCGATAACGAAGAATCTGAATCTGAGGATGAATTAGACATAAATGTTTGCTTAATTCATCCAGAAAACAAAAACACGTAAATTACTTGCCTTACATTATATCAAATATTCAAACTTATCCCACAAACATTTTGATCGATACTGGAGCAAATAAAAATATAATACGGCCGGGCATTCTCCCACAAACAACAAAGGTAAAGGAAACCAAAATAAAAAACACCGCTGGATGTAAGCACGTTACGGAGAAAGGACGTATTAATTTACTCGGCGATAATTTTCCAAATCAAACCTATTATGAGTTAAAATTTCATAATTTTTTCGACGCACTCATTGGTTCAGAACTAATGGCTAAAAACCTAGCAATAATAAATTTCAAAGAAGAAACATTTGAAATCGGAAACATGAAACTCAAAATTGAAAAATATTTTCCCGATAAACAATTATATTCACACAACTTAGAAATGGAAACATCCGTTAATGGCAATTGGTTCGTACCAACGTTTCAAAAACTTTGTAAAGGAGTTGTTATTGAGCCAGGTTTATATAGAGCTAATAACAATGAAACGACAGCAAAAATTTTAAGCACAGAAAAAACAATACCTGATGTCAAAGGAAAATTAAACATAATAGTAAATAATTTTGAAACGATTTCCCCAATCCCATTACATCCAGAGCGTAGCGTTACAAATGAAGTGCTTAGCGAAATAATCCGCACAGATCATTTGTCAATACTAGAGAGGGATGAATTATTCAAAACAATACTTGCAAATAAAACAGTTTTACTTAGGGCTGGAGAGAAACTTATATCTACATCTTTAATAAAACATAAAATCTTAACAACAGACGAAAACCCTGTTTACACAAAATCATATAGGTATCCACACGTTTTTAAAAAAGATGTGGAAGAGCAAATCAAGGAATTGTTCGATAACGGAATCATACAACATTCAATTAGCCCTTACTCATCGCCAGTTTGGGTCGTTCCAAAAAAGATAGACGCATCAGGAAAACGTAAAGTGCGCGTTGTTATTGACTATCGTAAGATCAATGACAAAACCATTAACGATAAATTTCCCATCCCACAAATAGAAGAAATATTAGATAATCTTGGCAAATCAGCATATTTTACCACCTTAGATTTGAAATCAGGTTTTCATCAAATCGAAATGGACCCTGACCATCAAAAAAAGACAGCGTTTTCAACAGCTTTAGGGCATTTTGAATTTATGAGAATGCCATTTGGCTTGAAAAATGCCCCAGCGACATTCCAACGTGCGATGAATAATGTTTATCAAACTATATTGGATCAATCTGCTATGTGTATCTTGATGATATAATCATAATTGGCAAAAATCTTCAAGATCACCTCAACAATGTTTCAAAAATCCTTAAGAGGTTAAGTGATTTCAATCTTAAAATACAATTAGACAAATGTGAATTTCTTCGCAGAGAAACGGAATTTCTTGGACACATTATCGCCCCTGACGGAATCAAAACTGACCCAGAAAAAATAAGAAAAATTCAAGAATGGAAACTTCCATCCAATCAAAAAGAAATAAAACAATTCTTAGGACTCGTAGGGTATAATAGACGTTTTATTAAAGATTACTCAAAATTAACAAAACCCCTCACCAAATTGTTACAGAAGGATGAAAAAGTAAACTTTAATGATCACGAATATCAGGAAGCCTTTAAACATTTAAAAAATATAATAGTTTCAGATCAAATCTTATCTTATCCTGACTTTGAACTTCCTTTTATATTAACAACTGACGCCAGCAATTATGCCCTCGGTGCCGTTTTATCACAAGTAATAGATAAAACAGAAAAACCCATAGCTTTCGCAAGCCGTACTCTAAACAAAACAGAGTCAAATTACTCCAGAACAGAAAAAAGAGGCACTAGCCATCATATGGGCAGTAAACAAGTTTAAGCCGTACCTGTATGGTAACAAATTCACCTTGGTTACCGATCATAAACCCCTTATTTACATTAAAAACTCAAATAAGAACGCTAAATTGATACGTTGGCGATTAGACTTAGAAAATTACGACTACGACGTAATCTATAAGACAGGAAAGACAAATGTTGTGGCAGACGCACTTAGTAGAAAAGTCGAAGTTAACAACAATCAACTAGAAAATGTTGTTTCTGTTGATCAAGTATCTGTGGAAAATAATATCAGTTCATCTTCTTCCGAAACAGCACATTCAGCAAACACATCCGATGACTATTATATGCATTTTACAGAAAGAGCTATTAATAGTTACAGAAATCAAATCATTTTTAAAGTAACGGACTCCGACTCCGTTATCACGGAACAATTTTTTCCAAACTATAAGCGAACAACTATTTGCTCCACTTCGTTTGATAATAGAAAAGTTACAACATTTTTGAAAGATCATTCGAATGGAAAGCAAAATGCTGTGTTATCTCCGGAATGCTTACTTTATTTAATTCAAGAAGTTTACAGAGAATGTTTCTGCAACACAAACTGCCATTTCATTATTACACAAAATATGGTTGAAGACGTTACTTCCGAAACAATGCAAGACATTATCATAAGAAAAGAACATCATAGAGCCCATAGAGGCATAACCGAAGTCGAAAGTCAGATTAAACGATCTTACTTTTTCCCAAACATGATCAAACGAATCAGGCAATTAATTAATTCATGTACAATTTGTACTCAAAACAAATACGAACGAAAACCATATAATATAAAAATTTCACCAAGGCCAATAGAAAATGGTCCTTTTTACAGAGTCCATATGGATATTTTCGGCATGGATAGACACTACTTCTTCTTCTTCTTCTTGTTTGGCTCAACAACCGATGCCGGTCAAGGCCTGCCAACCCACTTGTGGGGTTGGCTTTCAGTGACTTATTGATTTCCCCCCATAGCAGGATAGTCAGTCCTACGTATGGCGGCACGGTCTATTTGGGGCTTGAACCCATGACGGGCATGTTGTTACGTCGTACGAGTTGACGACTGTACCATGAGACCGGCTAGACACTACTACCTTTCTTTAATTTGTGCATTTTCGAAGCACCTTCAACTTATAGAAATTAAATCTAGAAACATGACAGATATACGGAATGCCCTTTCACAGTATTTCAGAACATTTAGACCACCAAGAAAAATCATTTGCGACCATGAAGCAGCTTTTACTAGCATTCAGTTCCAAGACTTTTTAGCTAATTTCGGAACCGTAATAGAATTCGCTTCCTCATCAGAGTCAAATGGCCAAATAGAAAAAACTCATAGTACTATCTGTTATGGAGGCGTTTAGGGCGAAACGCGATAAGTGAGCCAACCTGCGCAAACAGTTCGGCTCCGACTGGCTGGTCACTCAGCGAGCCGAGAGGCCACTCAGCACGATCGGAAGGACGATCGTGCTCTCTTGGATTAAGGCGGTCGAGCGGGACGGTCACACCAAAAAGGGCATTTAGGATTAATAAATTATATTATTGTATTGTATCGTTTTAAATAAGTACAATATCGTTTTAGCAAGCCCCGCAATATCACAAAAGTGGCGACGAGAAAAGTTAATGTGATCGTTTCGTGTTGTTAAGTGCTGACCAATTTTTAATTCGTTTTGTTCGTTTTCTTCCGTGTCCCGCTCACACACATACACCCACACAATTGCGCCACCACGTCCCAAGAAGCGCAAGATGAACCCCGCTGATGCAACGATGGATTTACCGACGGAGGAGGAGCAGCGACGTGCATCCTTAGGCCGGTCTGGATTTTTCAACCCGGCGGTGATGCAACAACCCGGAACATCGCGGCCGCACGTTCCCTCCGTGCACGAAGTAGCGTCCCATCATCAGTTGTCTCCAAACGGACACCTCTATCCGCCATCGCAATTGGGACCCGCATCAGCGCAGCCGGTATCAGCGCCATCGCAATTTGTGCAACCGCCATCGCAAACGGGCTCAGCTGTAGTGGATAACGCCGTACTCCTGCAAACGCTAAATATGATGCAGCAACAAATGGCCCAGCAACAGCAGCTTATTAGTAAAATAATGGCCCAGCAAATAAGCCAGCCCGTAGTTACGCCAAATTTCAATCCGGAGCAAGCAACGGAAGCATTAGCAAATTCAATTATGGAATTTCGGTTCGATCCTGAAGCTGGCATCACCTTCAGAACATGGTTTTCCCGGTACGAGGAGCTGTTCAACGAGGATGCTTGTCGGCTGAGTGATGCAGCAAAAGTGCGACTGCTTTTAAGGAAGCTAGGTGCAGCCGAGCATGATCGGTATTTGTCGTTTATCCTGCCCCTACGTTCAAGTGAATTTTCATTCAAGGAAACGATCGCAAAGCTCGCTGTGCTGTTCGACGTACAGGAATCCTTGATAAGCAAAAGGTACAAGTGTTTGCAGCTTACAAGGAAACCTGAAGAGGATCTGCTTACCTACGCATGTCGTGTAAATAAATCATGCGTAGAGTTCGAGCTCAGCAAGCTCGACGAGGAGCAGCTAAAGTGCCTCTTATTCGTTTGTGGATTAAGAGAAGAACGAGACGTCGAAGTGCGAACCAGATTGTTGGCGAAAATCGAGGATCGAGAGCAGATTACGTTGCAGCAACTGTCAGAGGATTGTAGTCGCATTGCCGCACTAAAAAGAGACAGCGCAATGATTCAAGAAAATGAACGGCAAGTACTCGCATTGCATAACAAAAATCATACAAACATATTTAACAAACATACTAAAGCTAAAAATTCGAGTTTTCAGCACCGGCAATTCCCCAAAAGAAATAATGTCCAAAGATATGATAAGCAGCGTCCTCCCGCACGGAACACCCATCCCAGTCGACCATGCTGGCTTTGTGGCGACAGACATTGGGTGCAATATTGTGGCTATAAATCGCACAAGTGCCAAGATTGCGGACAAATAGGACATCGGGAAGGCCACTGCAATACCGCGAACCAAAAAGGAAAATTTCGTCAGAGCCCATCGGTGGAGACACGTATCGTCACGGTAAATGCATGTGCCGTCGCGGTAAACCGTAAGTACGTTAACGTACTAATAAATGGGAAAAATGCCAGGTTACAACTCGATACGGGGTCCGATATTACGATCATAAATAGATCTCTGTGGCAAAGCTTAGGCAAACCTCCTCTAAATGCATGCGAGATACGAGCAAAAACAGTTTCAGGGGCCAGCCTTCCCTTAGACGGGGAATTCGAAGGAATTGTTACGGTTGGAGAGAAAACAAAAGCAGCTACCATCCGCGTAGCTTGCGTAAATCTCTTATTATTGGGTGCAGATATCATCGACGCATTTGATCTCGGATCGTTACCGATGAATGCATATTGTGGAGCTGTTTCGACAGTTACACCAATTGCAAAACAATTAGAAACCAAGTTTCCCAGTGTTTTTAGGGGATCAGGTTTATGCACCAAGGCACGTATAAAAGTGCAAGTAAAAGAGAACACCCAACCAACTTTTTGTCCAAAGCGCCCAGTCGCTTATGCTATGCAAGAAGCTGTGAATAAGGAACTCGACAGATTAGAAGAAGACTTGGAGGCAGTAGTTATCAACGCGATTAGTTCATTCCCCCTCACGTTCAGAGACGTTGAGATAAAAACCCAGAGCGATCCCGTACTACGACAGGTTTACACAAATATAAAAAAAGGCTGGCCAACAAACGTGTCGTATGGATCAGAGCTTGCACGTTACCATGATAGAAGAGAGTCCTTGTCGGCAGTAAACAACTGTATCTTATTTGGAGAGAGGGTAGTGATCCCCAAACTGCTACAAAAACAATGTTTGAGTCAGATCCATCATGGTCATCCGGGGATTCGAAGGATGAAGGCCTTAGCTAGAAGCTACATTTACTGGCCATCTATGGATCGTGATATTACTGAATGGGTTAATTCGTGTCATGCCTGCCAGGCAGCCGCCAAATCACCTCCAAGCACCGATAAAACCAGCTGGCCAAAATCTTCAGCTCCTTGGCAACGCCTTCATATCGATTATGCTGGTCCATTAAAGGGAGAGTGGTATCTTATATTAGTGGATTCTTTTTCAAAATGGCCTGAAATAGTTCAAACTAGCAACACGTCATCAGCGTCTACAATTGCTATTCTTCGTAGTATTTTCGCACGTTTTGGTATGCCGATGACGCTAGTGTCTGATAATGGGACACAATTCTCCAGTATTGAATTTGAACGATTTTGTAAGAAAAGCGGTATTATACACGTTAGAACGGCGCCTTACCATCCACAATCAAACGGCCAGGCAGAGCGATTTGTGGACACTTTTAAGCGAGCTATGACGAAAATCGAAGTTGATGGGTACACGGTTCGGGAGAGTTTGGACATATTCTTACAAACTTACAGGTCTACCCCAAACGCTTGTCTGGAAGGATCAAAGTCTCCCGCAGAGATCATGTTGGGTAGACGCCCAAGAATATCGCTGGATTTATTAACACCATTACAAAACCCACCACAGATAAGCCCTACTGTAGAAGAAAGAGAATTTTGCCCTAATCAAAACGTTTATGCTAAACATTATTCCCAGAATGGATGGAGATGGATAACCGGTACGGTTCTGAAGCGACAAGGTAGAGTCATGTACCTGGTCAGGGCGGCCGATGGAAAGATCATTCGACGGCATATTCATCAGCTACGTCGGCGGACGCAAGAAGAATCTTCAACAGTAGTTCAGCCTTGCTTACCTCTAGATGTTTTGCTTGAAGCTTGGAATTTGGATCGCGTACTAAATCCACCTGCACCTGCACCGTCACCACCAGAAGACTTACCGTTATCTTCAAGCATCAGCGACCACCAAACGGTACCGGTGTTTCCTCCTGCTGCATCCACACAAACATTTGGAAAAACAACAACTGCACGTCCCAGAAGGCTGTATCAGGTACAGGAACCACGACGCTCTTCTCGAAATAGAAGATTGCCCAGTCGGTTCGATGTGTACCGTACATTTTAAGAGAGGGAGATGTTATGGAGGCGTTTAGGGCGAAACGCGATAAGTGAGCCAACCTGCGCAAACAGTTCGGCTCCCACTGGCTGGTCACTCAGCGAGCCGAGAGGCCACTCAGCACGATCGGAAGGACGATCGTGCTCTCTTGGATTAAGGCGGTCGAGCGGGACGGTCACACCAAAAAGGGCATTTAGGATTAATAAATTATATTATTGTATTGTATCGTTTTAAATAAGTACAATATCGTTTTAGCAAGCCCCGCAATATCACAAAACTATCATTGAAATTTATAATACCAACAAACACAAATTCATCAATAATTCATCTCCTGAAATAGTGCAAATAGCAAATTCAATGTACAACGATACTGTTCATTCAGTCACCACTTATACCCCTAATGAAATTATTTTTTATCCAGGGTATACGATGAACCCACCAGAAATAGCCGATAACGCCGACAAAATTTTCAAAAATGTAAAAAGAACCTTCAGCTAGCTGCAAATAGAATGAAGAAAAATAACGACAAAAAAGAAATTGCACCTGCTGTAATTGAAGGACATAATGTTTATATAAAGAAAAACACTATAAAAAAGCTAGATCCACGCTTTTCAAAATCAAAATGTTTGGTTAATAATGAAAAAACCATTCAAATTGGACCAAGAAATGTCAAACGCAATAAAAATAAAATAAAACGCATAAGAACATAATTGTACATGAAACTAATATTTTTTTTATATATTTACAGGATTTGACGTCTCAAAAAAAAAAAAAAAAAAAAAAAAAAAAAAAAAAAAAAAAAAAAACAGACGACTGGCTCAGCACATTTTTTTTATTTTTTTTCATTCTCTTTTTAGCAAAAAAAACTTAACAAGAAGAAAACAAAAGGATCGCAGTGGTACGACCCATTGTCGCTCATTTAAATTTAAAGCAATTAAATTAGGAACAGAAACTTGATAAAACAGGGGTAAGGAAATCGAAGGAATCACAGGAAATAGCAAATTAAATTATTAATTGAAAAATGAATAATTTAGAATTTAAATTTTTTCTGCTGCACGACAAGACGTCGTCAGAATAGTTATGTTGATGGTCATTCTAATGATAGCTCATATTAAAGCCCAAGAATTAAAAATAACTAGTTTGATTGATCAACCAATTTTAATTCTAGAGAAACATAATTGCAAAATTCAAATCGGTAATATCAATATAATACATGAGGTAAACATAACAGAAATTGAAAATACAATGCACCTATTAACTCAAGTAGCTTTTCGCCCAACCAATAGTCCTCTATCAATCATTGCGAAGCATAAGGTTAGAAACTTATATTCTAATTTTAATCTCATAAGACCAAGGAAGCTTTTGATAAGAAGCGTAGAAGCTATAGGCTCGGTTTGGAAATGGATTGGAGGAAGCCCGGATGCACATGACCTGCAAATCATCAACAGTACAATGAACGATTTGATAGAGAGTAATAATCAGCAATTCCTAGTAAATGAAAATCTTGGAATGAAAATCAAAACCTCACCAACGAAATGAAGCAGATGATTGAAAATAGAAACGACATTCTTCTTAATGAATTAGACATGCTGACGGCAATTATCAATATAGATACAATTAACAAGATATTAGAAGATATACAAGAAGCGATATCGTTATCCAAAATGTCTATAACAAGCAGCAAACTTCTATCACCACGCGAAATTGCTATTATACAACAGCCATTAGAAGACCAAGGAGTTAAAAGCGATATTCCTGTCGAGATCATTTCTTATATCACACCTAAAATAGCAGTCAACAACAACAAACTGCTCTACTTACTTAAAGTGCCAGAGTTGCAAAAGGAGGAGTCAAAAGTAATAGAAATACTAGCACTGAATCACAATAACTCGTTAATCAAACACTATCCAAGGCAACTCGTGAAACAGAAAAAGAAACTATATACAACAAAGAATCCAGAGACTATAACAATAACTCGTTAATCAAACACTATCCAAGGCAACTCGTGAAACAGAAAAAGAAACTATATACAACAAAGAATCCAGAGAAATACGTACAAAAGTATTCTGATATCATGGATTTTTTTGATAACTGCATCGCTCCATTAGTAATGGGGAAAGAGAGCCATTGTGTAGTAGTTCCGGAAAACGAAACAACAGCTAAAATAATAGGTGATAATCAACTTCTTATTGAAAACCGAACGATCGACATTTGAATGGAAACTTCTTACTAACTTTTTCTAATTGCACCATACAATTCAGAAACAAAAGCTTGACATCAGAAGAAATCCATGTCAAGAGTCCAGCTGTATATGGGACAGTATTCAACATCGCAATTCATCGAAAAGTTGTCGAAACTCCTTTAGCCTCCCTGGATGATAGAACATTGACGAATCGCAAACACATCGAACACATCTACTTGCAACAAAATAAAAATATTACTTGGAATTGGAGCTTATTAACTGGACTGGGACTGTCCACTACAGTATCTATTGCCATTATCATATTTATCTATTTTTACTTTAGTCGTTTCATCTCAGCCATATCAAATCAGATAGAAAAGAAGAAATCCCGCTCACAGAAGTCGTCACGAAACCATCGTAGAGAAAATAATCTCGAAGACAGTTTAAACGCATGAGGACACGCTTTTTTTCACCCCCTGGAGGAATTATGTGGCATTGGACACCAGCTCGTGGCACGACACAATGTTTTACCATATTGCAGTGCGACACATTCCATCTCTTCTAGTTCCCACGGGCGCGCATCATCGGACACCAGCCGGCCCGACAACGCAGACAGCACGGTCGCGCGACATCGGACACCAGCCGGACGCAGACAGCTCCCACAAACATACACCGCCAACCGTAGAATTAATGTGAGAGTTTAGTTTTAGTTTAGAACTCATTGGAGTAACATTTAATCTTTTTTAATAAATAGCCGAATAATAAATGTACACCGCATAATTATATGTCACATAATAGTGTAATATATACTATCAATCTGTGAAGAAATATTCTGCGAAAGTTTGCGAACGCGAATTTTATTGAATTTTTTTCACATCAACTTTTTTCTAAAAACAGACACATGCGCAACTAGGCGGCTCCATAGGAGCCTAGTGTAGCGTATTTAGTGTATTCTACAAAACTATATTCTACGTGATTTTAATTTCCATTACGAAGCTGTGTATCTTAGTTTCAGCTCATGTACTTATCTAATATGCAAATTTCTATTCTAACCTAACTTTATTATTAAATATAATGAAGCAAATTAGAATCAAATAACTTTTGGTCCTACTCCAGATTATAGACAGATGTAAGGAAAATAATTCTGAAATTATACGCATAACAGGAAAACGTTATGAATGCACCAGCAACTATTGGCGCTTTGGGAGAAGAAACTCCCAAAAGTCATGACAAACTAAATATAAGGATATAGCGGAGTATGCTACAGAAAATGCATCCAGAAGGACATTTTGTATAATGAGCTGTATTCCTCTGATTCGTTAACCAATTCAATATCAGTAGCTACACGCACTAAAACAAAGACAGATTTTAACTTTACTAATGAAGTAAATACTTTGTTTGTAGCTATCGTTGAACTCTGATTTTTTCGGATAGTTGTAAAACCAAGAACATACAATGTTTAGTTTTATTACCCCTTCTGAAGGCAGTACAGGACTTGGAAAAGTATAGGATGAATATTCAAAGACTAACAATATGAGCTGCTTTTCATTACGAATTTGGGAAGTGTAGTATATGGAAGTAGTAAATAATGTATGTTAGTATGTTAGTATTAGCGTGTGTGATTCTAATGTGCATTATACGATGTAAGTGAAAGGTCGGGAGTCAGTCGGGAATAAAGAGTCAAAGCGATCGGTCACAACAGTAAATTGGCGACGAGGAAAAAGAGGAAAAGTACAATGGCACAATTAATCGGGTCTGTCGAGCCTTTCGTTTTAGGCGAATCATTTTCGGAATATTTGTGTCGAATAAATGTGTTGTTTGAAGTGAACGACGTCGAGCAAAAAAAGAAGACTGGATTGTTGCTTACGTTAGGCGGAGCATCCTTGTACAAGGTTGCAAGCAAAGTGTGCGATCCGGAGGAACCGCGTCTGAAGCCGTATGAGAAGCTGTGCGAACTATTAAAAGCGCATTTGAGTCCGGTAGTGAGTGTGGTTGCGGAACGTTTTAAATTCCGGAACTGTCTGCAGGAAAGTGAGCAGATCCACGAGTACGTCATCATGCTAAAGTCAGCGGCGCAACAGTGCAAATTCGGCAACTTTTTAAACGAAGCCCTACGTGATCAATTCGTAGCGGGCATTCGTGATGGTGAATTGCGGAAGCAGCTTTTGCGACAAGAAGATGTGTCGTTCGAGAAAGCAACGGCAATCGCACGCACTTGGGAAGCGGCGAAAGATGATAACGAAGCCATGAGGTTGAAACCACATGTTGGAGAAATGGCAGCAGTACGAAGAGCGGCATCGAGCAACAGTGTTAGACATCATCACCCACACATGTATCATCAGTCATCGCAGCAAAGAACAGGAGATCGTGTGCGTAAGAACGAGCCATACCACGACCAGCAGCAGCGTACGCAGCAGAGTACCAGTGATCGTGTGCGTAAAGACGGATCGTGTTATCGGTGTGGTAGAGCGCACGACCCGAACACCTGTTTAGCGCGAGAGTGGATGTGTTTCGTGTGTAAAAAGAAAGGGCATGTGTCTACGTGTTGTAGGAACACAAAGTTCAATGAGAGGTCAAGAATGTTTAATCACGTGTCAAATGAAGCAAGTAATAATGCGGCAGAAATAATAGAATTAGAAGTGAACGTAAAGAATATGATATTTGAAGTAGACTGCGGTGCTTGCGTAACAGTTATACCAGAATATGTTTATAGAGAAAAATTGGAAAATGTGGAATTAAAAAGTACAAATGCATCTTTTTTTTCTGCGAATGGAAAAAGAATAATTCCTGTCGGTAAAATAAATGTCAGTGTATGCGTAAAATCGAACAAAATGGAAGAACAGTTGGAAATAATAGTTATACCTACCGAACAGCGTGTAAATCCCCTGTTAGGAAGAAACGGATTAGATTTAATTTTTCCGGGATGGCGAAGTACATTTTCGGTCAGTCAAGTCGGTGCGTCAGGTGAAGTAATGGATGGAATTAAAAAGAATTTTCCCAAAATATTGGATGAAAATCGAAATACGACAATAGAAGGGTTTGAGGCTAACTTAGTGTTGAAGGAAAATGCGTCACCCATTTTTCATAAGGCATATGCGGTCCCATTTGCATTAACGGAAAAAGTCGAGCGAAATTTGGAAGAGTTGGTTAAAGAAGGTATACTAATACCAACACGTTCAGCGTCATGGGCAAGTCCAATAGTTATAGTGCGTAAAAGCGATGGATCAGTGCGTATTTGTTTAGATGGTAAAACTACCATAAATAAATATCTAACGGTAGAACACTATCCCTTACCAAGAATAGAGGATATTTTGGCTAAAATTTCGAACTGGAAAGTATTCTGCAAAATAGATTTGACAGGAGCTTATCTTCAAGTTAAATTGTCTGAGTCGTCAC
Source organism: Anopheles merus (assembly GCF_017562075.2). Classification (NCBI taxonomy): domain Eukaryota; kingdom Metazoa; phylum Arthropoda; class Insecta; order Diptera; family Culicidae; genus Anopheles; species Anopheles merus. The sequence continues at coordinate 23,803,958 of NC_054081.1, forward strand.
AAAATATTTGCACAATCAACACACATAAAGGTCTTTATAAATATACGAGAATGCCATTGGGAGTGCATTCCGCACCAGCTATTTTTCAAGCAATAGTCGATCAAATTCTCATGAATACAAACGGTTTTACGTACATGGAAGATATAATCATTGGAGGCAGAGATGAAGAAAACTGTAAAAATAATATGTATGAGGTATTAAATAAGCTTGAAAAACATAACGCTAAAATTAACGCAAAAAAGTCAAAGTTGTTTCAAAGTGAGATAGACTATTTAGGATATACTATAACGTCAAATGGTATATGTCCAAACAAATCAAAAGTCGATGCTATAGTAAAAGCTCCAAGTCCGGAAAATGTGCTACAGTTGCAATCATATTTAGGAATGCTAAATTACTGCAGTCGTTTCCTTCCTAATCTTTCGTCAGAATTGAGTCCTTTGTACAAGTTATTGCGAAAGGAAATAACATTCAAATGGTCAAGAGAATGTCAGATAGCCTTTGAAAAAACAAAACAATTACTTACGGGAAAGAACATATTAGAACCATATGATCCGTCTAAACCAATTATATTAGCAGTCGATGCAAGCCCATATGGCGTAGGGGCAGTATTATCACATATGGTAGACAAGGTTGAAAAACCAGTTTGTTTTGCATCATCGACTCTTACACCAGCACAACAAAATTATGCGCAAGTACAAACAGAAGCATTGGCAGTAATATTCGGGGTACAAAAGTTTCATAAGCATCTATTCGATGTCAGGTTCAAGTTAATCACAGATAATAGTGGTATTAAGGAAATCTTCAATCCGTCGAGAGGAACGTCATCAATATCAGTATCAAGATTGCACCGATGGGCTCTTATTTTAGCAAATTATGAGTATGAAATCGAACATAAACCGGGAAAGTAAATGAATAATGCAGATGCAATGAGTAGATTACCGTTACAAGATTCACCACAAATTGATGAAAAAGATTTTGAAAAACTGAATGCATTAACAGAAGAAAAAATCGTAGATACAGAAATGATAAAACAATATCAAAAAACGGATGACATTTTGAAAAAAGTATATCAATCCGTAAAACATGGATGGTCAAGACATGATGAAAAGTTATATAAGGAATATTTTAAAATCAACAGTCATTTGGCAATCGAAGATGATATATTATACTTTGATGATAGGACAATTATTCCTTCTGCGCTTAAGCAAAACATTTTAGCATTATGTCATTCTAATCATGAAGGAATAGTTAAAATGAAGATGAAGGCAAGGAGGTTAGTCTGGTGGAAGCACATGGATAAAGACATTGCAAACTATGTACAATCATGTGAAACATGTCAAGTCACACAGCCGGTTCATAAGGAAGTGGTCAAAACTAAGTGGCCAGAAACCAATCGTCCTTTTCAAAGGATACATTTAGATTTGTTCCATTTCGATAATCAAAATCTTCTTATAATTGTCGATAGTTTTTCAAAATTTATGGATGTAAGAATATTGAAAGGAACAAAAGCGTCAGATATTATAGAACATACAGAGTCATTTTTTGCGTATTTTGGTACGGCAGAAGAGGTTGTAACGGATAACGGTCCACCGTTTAATTCAGAAAATTTTACATTGTTTCTCGAATCATATGGTATTAAAGTAAAGAAATCACCACCATATCATCCTCAATCGAACGGGTTGGCCGAGAGAGGAGTCGGAACTGTCAAAGAAGTCTTAAAAAAATATCTTATTGATCAAAGATTCAAAGTCTTAACGTTACAGCGAAAGGTGAACAAATTCCTATTAAATTATAGAAATTCACCGTGTACCATAACGAACGCAATCCCAGCTGAAAAAATATTATGCTATGTGCCTCACACTAGAATAGGGAAGGTGAATCCGATGAAACTAGAAGTAAAAGAAAAAATACCACAGTTTCGGAGACAAACAGTTGAAGAGATTAAGCGATGTCAAAAGGAAGTAGAATTTCACGAAGGAGAAAACGTTTTATATCGAAATCATTTTAAAGAGATTGTTCGATGGATACCAGCCACTATATTGAAAAAAATAAGTGCAGTAACTTTCCTTATTAATTTAAAAGGTAACGTACGTCTAGTCCATGTTGATCAATTGAAAAAGTTTATAAAAACCCAGATAATACACGTATCAGATAAAGAAATAGTAAACGCGGAATTGCGGAAAAGAAAACGTAGTGAGTCTAAGTTCCCACCACTTCGAAGGTCAGATAGACTTCGAGGACAACCTAGATTAAAGGATCCACGTTAGAATAAGTCATAGATTAGGGATTTTATAAGAAGTGAGGTAAACTTCGTTTAGCGGGGAGAATGTAGTATATGGAAGTAGTAAATAATGTATGTTAGTATGTTAGTATTAGTGTGTGTGATTCTAATGTGCATTATACGATGTAAGTGAAAGGTCGGGAGTCAGTCGGGAATAAAGAGTCAAAGCGATCGGTCACAACAGGAAGTACTTTATTTCAATGTACCTGCTCTATCGAATTATGAATAAATGCCTTTATTCCTTTCTCTAGTAATGTGAACAAGACGTCAGAAGCTTGTAATAGCATCCACCTAAGTTGTGTATGTAAAATTTTAATATTTGTACTACCTGTGAGTAAAAGTGATGAAAATTAGCTACAATTGTCCTATACAAAACAGAAAATATTATCTTATTCAAAATTATTATGTTTTGTTCATATATTATAAAACATTACAGTATATTTTAATATGGTTTATACTATTAGAAACAACAAATACAAGAAAAAAAAACACACACAAAATTAATAAAATTAAGCAAAGGTTCCTTAAAACACTATTTTATGTAGCGCCACCTGGTGGCATGGATGCGAACTACATATAAAATGTTATTTACTATCATAACTCTTTACTACAAACAATAAAAACTAACAATTTCTGCAAAATTAATTTTATCCCGAAATTTGTTCTAAACTGCCCATTGTGCATTGTAGCACATTCATTATAACACATTCAGTAAATCAGATCATACCATAGCACCGCGACCGGAAGAGTTCAGGCCGTCCATTCAAACAAATAACAGACGTGACACACTTATCAAAAACAACCGAAACGCACAACATAAACAGGAACAATATGTAACCCAAAGCAGGAACAGTATATGCATTAAACCCAAAACAGGAACTTAGTGACAAGAACCATCGTTCTTGTCAACAAAAGACAACCGTAACTAGCTGAGTGAAAACAATAACTTTCCAACATACAACCCGGAACCAAATGTGAGAAACCCTTAACTTCTTTTGAGTATAAATAAAACCAACTCCGATCATGGCAAAGGAGATTCGTTCGGACTGCCAGGATAGGACATTACGCTGCCCCAAAACCTTCGCTTTCCAACTTATTTCAAGAGTTTAGTTATGTCCCCCTACCCAAGGTAAGGCTTCTAAACTCCAACGTTTCCAGTAAGGGAAACCTCCTAAAGATTTCTATGATCGCCTGGACGATCAAGTGTTGAAAAGTCCGCTTCGAACAAAGTATGATTCTACATCGATACATGTCAGCGAAACACTGACCTACCGCGACGGTACTCGAGGTACAGTTGTACGACCATAACATTACATGGCGACCGTAACTATCACCCTTAATCGACATTACATAATTAAGGATAAAGTATTATTAGGTAGATGATAGGATTATTAATGTAAGCATACGTTTTCTATATTGCAAACATGATTTTTTTCTATTATTATTTCTATTAATTTTATACCCATTTTTCATTTCAGCTTGATGAGGAAGATGAGAGCCTCGCTCTGAATTCCCTCGTCACAACGGGTTCGGCCGTTGCATGATCCCGGATCCTTGCGGATCACACATACATTGAGTAAGATTCACCTTCTTCTTCCCTTAGTCTCGGCCCTATAAACCCTTTTTCCATCCAATCCTTCAGTCCCAGCGAACCTCTTCAGTCCCAGCCAACCTCCAACCTCCATCCACCTATCTGTCATCATACACCCTCCAGAAATTCTCCCTTCCCTCCCCTTCTCAGATATCCTTTCCTCATCAAGTCTCCCGTCCTTCCCAAGCCTCTTCCATCCAAAACCTGCCTCATCCTCGGCAAGGACGGCGTCGTCGACGAACCCTAGCGACGAGGGGCTTCGTATGAGCGAGGCCCTCACACGCGTATCGGAGGCCACGATGGCCAATGCAAACTCCTCGGAGAATGTGTTTGGCCGCTGGGTCGCTGAATTCCTGACGAGGTTCACGCCAGAGGAACAGCGTGTTGTTACCTCAAAGATTCAGCGAACCATGCTAGACGCCGAGGAGTTTGTGTTGGCCAATCGAGCCAACCGTCGCGATGGGGATCCGCCCTAAACATTTTGTAAATAGTTGTATCTTCTTCTTCTTTGGCTCAACAACCGATGCCGGTCAAGGCCTGCCAACCCACTTGTGGGGTTGGCTTTCAGTGACTTATTGATTTCCCCCCATAGCAGGATAGTTAGCCCTACGTATGGCGGCACGGTCTATTTGGGGCTTGAACCCATGACGGGCATGTTGTTAAGTCGTACGAGTTGACGACTGTACCATGAGACCGGCTTAAAAAATAGTTGTATATAGTTAGTTAATAGTTAGTTGGATAGTAGATAGTCTTGTAAATAGTTAGCATATAGTTAAGAATTAGGGGATAGGGTTTATGTACAATTTATTTTAGTTCATACTTTGAATTTTTATTGTAGCTTTAACCGTCATATGTACAACCGCCTACCCGGATAAGTCTAGCATCTTTATTCCAAAATAGCTTTGGATTTAAAAATCGTATCGACTTCAAATTTTAAAAATGCCTCAGAAAAGATGTTTTTTACCCATGTGCAAAGTATAAAAAATATCAAAAATGTTTAAATATTTTTTTAAATTATTTAAGTTTATATACCCTTCACATGTACAACTGCCTACCCGGGTAGGCCATACATTTTGTATGGAAGAATTATGTTTTTCGTGGTTACACATCATTGTCACAAACACATCATTGTTCCATACAAAATGTACGGCCTACCCGGGTAGGCAGTTGTACATGTGAAGGGTATATAAACTTAAATAATTTAAAAAAATATTTAAACATTTTTGATATTTTTTATACTTTGCACATGGGTAAAAAACATCTTTTCTGAGACATTTTTAAAATTTGAAGTCGATACGATTTTTAAATCCAAAGCTATTTTGGAATAAAGATGCTAGACTTATCCGGGTAGGCGGTTGTACACATGACGGTTAAAGCTACAATAAAAATTCAAAGTATGAACTAAAATAAAATTGTACATAAACCCTATCCCCTAATTCTTAACTATATGCTAACTATTTACAAGACTATCTACTATCCAACTAACTATTAACTAACTATATACAACTATTTTTTAAGCCAGTCTCATGGTACAGTCGTCAACTCGTACGACTTAACAACATGCCCGTCATGGGTTCAAGCCCCAAATAGACCTTGCCGCCATACGTAGGGCTAACTATCCTGCTATGGGGGGAAATCAATAAGTCACTGAAAGCCAACCCCACAAGTGGGTTGGCAGGCCTTGACCGGCATCGGTTGTTGAGCCAAAGAAGAAGAAGATACAACTATTTACAAAATGTTTAGGGCGGATCCCCATCGCGACGGTTGGCTCGATTGGCCAACACAAACTCCTCGGCGTCTAGCATGGTTCGCTGAATCTTTGAGGTAACAACACGCTGTTCCTCTGGCGTGAACCTCGTCAGGAATTCAGCGACCCAGCGGCCAAACACATTCTCCGAGGAGTTTGCATTGGCCATCGTGGCCTCCGATACGCGTGTGAGGGCCTCGCTCATACGAAGCCCCTCGTCGCTAGGGGTTCGTCGACGACGCCGTCCTTGCCGAGGATGAGGCAGGTTTTGGATGGAAGAGGCTTGGGAAGGACGGGAGACTTGATGAGGAAAGGATATCTGAGAAGGGGAGGGAAGGGAGAATTTCTGGAGGGTGTATGATGACAGATAGGTGGATGGAGGTTGGAGGTTGGCTGGGACTGAAGGATTGGATGGAAAAAGGGTTTATAGGGCCGAGACTAAGGGAAGAAGAAGGTGAATCTTACTCAATGTATGTGTGATCGGCAAGGATCCGGGATCATGCAACGGCCGAACCCGTTGTGACGAGGGAGTTCAGAGCGAGGCTCTCATCTTCCTCATCAAGCTGAAATGAAAAATGGGTATAAAATTAATAGAAATAATAATAGAAAAAATCATGTTTGCAATATAGAAAACGTATGCCTATATTAATAATCCTATCATCTACCTAATAATACTTTATCCTTAATTATGTAATGTCGATTAAGGGTGATAGTTACGGTCGCCATGTAATGTTATGGTCGTACAACTGTACCTCGAGTACCGTCGCGGTAGGTCAGTGTTTCGCTGACATGTATCGATGTAGAATCATACTTTGTTCGAAGCGGACTTTTCAACACTTGATCGTCCAGGCGATCATAGAAATCTTTAGGAGGTTTCCCTTACTGGAAACGTTGGAGTTTAGAAGCCTTACCTTGGGTAGGGGGACATAACTAAACTCTTGAAATAAGTTGGAAAGCGAAGGTTTTGGGGCAGCGTAATGTCCTATCCTAAACGGTGGGCTGGCCATGTTATACGCATGGAAACGGACGACCCAGCCCGTAAAGTCTTTTTAGGCCGTCCACAAGGACAGAGGAGGCGTGGTAGGCCCAAATTGAGGTGGCAAGATGGCGTGGAGGCGTCCGCCATTAAGGCCGGGATAACGGACTGGCAGACGAAGGCGCGAGACCGTGAGCGGTTTCGGACACTCCTGAGGCAGGCCAAGACCGCAAAGCGGTTGTAGTGCCGGATAAGAAGAAGAAGAAGAATGTCCTATCCTGGCAGTCCGAACGAATCTCCTTTGCCATGATCGGAGTTGGTTTTATTTATACTCAAAAGAAGTTAAGGGTTTCTCACATTTGGTTCCGGGTTGTATGTTGGAAAGTTATTGTTTTCACTCAGCTAGTTACGGTTGTCTTTTGTTGACAAGAACGATGGTTCTTGTCACTAAGTTCCTGTTTTGGGTTTAATGCATATACTGTTCCTGCTTTGGGTTACATATTGTTCCTGTTTATGTTGTGCGTTTCGGTTGTTTTTGATAAGTGTGTCACGTCTGTTATTTGTTTGAATGGACGGCCTGAACTCTTCCGGTCGCGGTGCTATGGTATGATCTGATTTACTGAATGTGTTATAATGAATGTGTTACAATGCACAATGGGCAGTTTAGAACAAATTTCGGGATAAAATTATTTTTGCAGAAATTGTTAGTTTTTATCGTTTGTAGTAAAGAGTTATGATAGTAAATAACATTTTATATGTAGTTCGCATCCATGCCACCAGGTGGCGCTACATAAAATAGTGTTTTAAGGAACCTTTGCTTAATTTTATTAATTTTGTGTGTGTTTTTTCTTGTATTTGTTGTTTCTAATAGTATAAACCATATTAAAATATACTGTAATGTTTTATAATATATGAACAAAACATAATAATTTTGAATAAGATAATATTTTCTGTTTTGTATAGGACAATTGTAGCTAATTTTCATCACTTTTACTCACAGCCCAAGTGCCACAAATCCACTAAACGACCACTAAACGGCTTCTAAACGACTCAAGTTCTCTACCTAAACGGAATATAGAAAGACTTCGTTTAGCAGACGCCAAACGACTCATGCATTCTAAAAATAGCAAAAAAGCTGGTGGCGCTATCTGTTGGTGGGATACCCCAACCAGTTGAGCTTCATCGCTTGGAGGAGAGCTTTCTCATTTCCTCTGTACTGTTGTATGGTTTCGCATTGAAGTTATGCATCGCTAGAACTAGAACGGCGATACGATTGTTTAAATACTAAACTCCAACGGAAACCACCAGCACTGAAGCAAGTGAGATTTGAGCAATGGTCATTGGTGTTGATACCCACGTATCTAACCACACGACCATTTATATAGATTTTTGCTCAGAAAGTTAGAAGGCTATATAGGTCATAATAAAATGCAACTTGTCGAAACACATTGCAAGAAAAGGATAGCAATATAATGATGAGTTGTAATACGCCATCTATTGATCAAACCAATGAAGCTGTGGAGCTTTCATTTTTTTTCTATGTATATTCAATTTTCCAGTCGTTTAAACTTAATCTGTGGCGCTTGGGAGGTAGTACAAATATTAAAATTTTACATACACAACTTAGGTGGATGCTATTACAAGCTTCTGACGTCTTGTTCACATTACTAGAGAAAAGAATAAAGGCATTTATTCATAATTCGATAGAGCAGGTACATTGAAATAAAGTACTTCCTGTTGTGACCGATCGCTTTGACTCTTTATTCCCGACTGACTCCCGACCTTTCACTTACATCGTATAATGCACATTAGAATCACACACGCTAATACTAACATACTAACATACATTATTTACTACTTCCATATACTACATTCTCCCCGCTAAACGAAGTTTACCTTACTTCTTATAAAATCCCTAATCTATGACTTATTCTAACGTGGATCCTTTAATCTAGGTTGTCCTCGAAGTCTATCTGACCTTCGAAGTGGTGGGAACTTAGACTCACTACGTTTTCTTTTCCGCAATTCCGCGTTTACTATTTCTTTATCTGATACGTGTATTATCTGGGTTTTTATAAACTTTTTCAATTGATTAACATGGACTAGACGTACGTTACGTAGGCCATACATTTTGTATGGAAGAATTATGTTTTTCGTGGTTACACATCATTGTCACAAACACATCATTGTTCCATACAAAATGTACGGCCTACCCGGGTAGGTGGTTGTACGATTACGTAAAGTTTTTTGGTCGTACACAAGACGGTTAAGGTAGTGTTTATGTTTTTGTGATATAGAAATGATAACCACACCGTTTGGTTGTCTTCTGTCCGTTTATTTCTCCTTCATGCGGTTTATCGCTTTGACAGATTGATGTTGTCGGAGCTGTCTGAACCAGCACGTCACTGATTGAAGTGCAGGGCTGCCAAACACCACACGCCCCCATGATGTTCTCATCACTTAATGTCTACAACAAAATCTGCCAGTGCCTGTGGCAGCCGTCGGTTCCGCACCGGTCGACCTTCATTCATTTCTATGGGCTGTTCATCAAACTGGCCAGGAATTTCAGCATATTGCTCAAAGCTTGTTTCCGCTTGCTCCTCATCAACTTCGACATGAGCGTTTATAGAATCATTCGGGTTTGGCCTCGCATCAAGAAAGAGATCTATCTCGTCCTCAGCTGCAGATGATGGTAAGGCAATGTGTGAGGTTGTGAGAAAGTCTCCTCCCCCGTATGTACTCGGAGCTCTTCGAATGTCAAGCACGTGTCTCGGCGTGCCGCCTCACTACATTCCAGTTCCTACATAGCAGTTCGACATAGCTAGAGCGGAATGACAATCTGTTATCCATTAGCAATTCATCAGGAGGTCCTCTTTCACGAAATACTCCTTCCAACACCTGGCTTATTTCTGAGCCACTCTCTGTTTTTATCTCACGCCATATCGCGAATCGTCCTGGTCCACAATCTACTATTGTAAGATATTTACGTGATTCAAAGTGGGTTACATCTACAGCTAATCGTTTCCATGTTCTTTTTACTTCGAGATCACCTTGCTCGTGGGTGGTCGGTGCTGGGTCGATAGATTGACACTGTATGCATTCGCGTACGCACTGCGATATTTCATTTCTATTTACTGTTGGATCTACCAGTCTTGCCAGATAGAGTGAACGATCTACGCCAAAATGATGCTGTTCATGCAACCTCTTCACGTTTGCTGCGCACGCCACGTGTAACTCACGTGTGATCAGTTTAGTGAGCCATGATTTTTTCCCTCGCGTCAAGGCATCCGCTTTGTTCTTTTCAGACTGAACAAAAATCACGTTTAACTCCAGTGCATATTCGTTCATGAGTTCTCGTATTGTGCCCAAACGTCTTCTGATCAACATCTCTGAAGCACCAGAAACCTTGGCTCTTGGTCCCAAATCACAGGCCGATCGAAGCCAGCTAACCACAGTAGCCGAATCACACATCACTTTCAGCTTACTCAAGCCCCATTTCAGTGCAAGGTTGATTCCTCTCATCACCGCGTTTAGCTCCGCAATGTTAATATGGCCAGCATCTGCTTCTTTTCGCAACCACGCTGCGTCTTCTACTATCTCGCCACCTATTTCCAAGACTACACCGTATGCTACAGAGCTAGCGTCACACCAAACAATGCCTTCCACAGCATCTGGTGGTACCATCCAACAACCTCTAACCGGATCATCGCGTTGCACTCTTTCTAATATTTCCCGTAGGATCATCATTGCCTTTCCTCCAACACCATCATCCCATCACTGCCCCTGACAATGCCTTTTCGAGTAGCTGCAAGCGACGCGCAACCAATTAGCCACTGGGTAGTGTCCCACCAGGCGTCCACACACAGAGAAGAATTCCCTCCTCGTCAACTCGTGATCAGGGAAAGTCGGCAAGTTATTTCCTCGACGAAACAACACTTGCCTTCCGTTCTCGCTAAGTTCTAGCCCAAGAACTCGCCCTCCATGCAAATGTACTGGTGGCTTTGCTTCTAGCCCATATCGCTTCAGGTGGTTGACAACTTCGCCTGCTGAGACCACACTTTCATCCACAATAATATCGTCAATGTAGCTACCAGTACATCAGTACCTCGTCTGATTTTATCATTTTGAGATAGTACGTATTCAACTATTTTACTCATGATTTTGGTGCGCTACTCAACCCAAAACCCAAGCGTGTTAAGCAATAAGATCGGTTTTTGAAACGTACCTGTTGAAAGTCCCAGAGGCTAGGATCGATCCGTACCTGAAGATAGGCAGATCGCAGGTCCACCAACTTTAAGGGTCCCTTCATTCTCCGCCACCTTCGAATCGTTTCATCGCAGGCAGGAGCATCCAATCCAGGGTTCGATTGAACAAAGCTGTTAAGCTCACGATAGTCAAGAACCGGTCTAATCTTGTTCTTATTCGGTTGTTCTACCGCCATGAGTGGCAGCCTACCGTATACCTGTGACTTCCATGGTCGCAGCCAACCATTCTCAATCTATGTTTGAACCTCTTCATCGAAACGATCTTTCTTTACAGGATCATCAACGCTGCCGTAACTAGCGGTAGTATTTCTCAGCACCGCAGGGTCTTTTTTCCATTTCCCCCGTGCAGTCCACTCTTTCCCATCAAAGCTCGCCTCGAAATCTCTATCGTCTATTGTCACTGCTGTTGGCACCGCTCCACATGCTGCACCACACGATGGCTTCGAGGTTAGCGCACGACTTTGTCTCCGGATCGCAGTAGTGGTTCCCAGAAAAATTTCGGTGCTCGTAATCATTACGCCACCGAACAATTCTATCGCGTCCATTCCAAGCACTACATCAACGCCCTCGACCAGCTTGTCCAAAACAAGACACTCGATGCGGGCTGACATTCCAGAACATTCGACCAGTACACGTTCATAACCTTGGCAAGAAACCCTGTCTCCATTAATTGTTACTATCGTTGCAAGCGGTCCAAACGCCATAGATGTGGAGAACCGGGGCGAGATGATCGATTTTCCACAGCCAGTGTCGATAAGGGCCCGCGCTTGTACACCGTTTACAGCAACTCGAACAATAGGCAGCGCCTCTAAGCATGTCGTGGGAGATCCGCTGGCGCCGTAGAACTCCCTTGTCCGTTTCCCGCAGGGCAATTACGCTGAAAATTCCCTACCTGCCCACACGTCCAGCATAGAGGTGGTTGCTTTGGAGTTTTACACTTTTTTGCCGAATGCTGTCCCCCACATCGCGAGCATACCTGCATTGTTTCTCTTTGTTGTTGCTCTGTATACCGCCGGTTAACAATAGCTGCAGCCGCCATGTTGTCGTTCACGCGCACTCTTTCATCTGCTTGCCGCTTCCCGTACTCGCGGAGAAGAGATCGCGTCGCATCTAGAAGCTTCTCGGTGTCGGTCAAATTTTCTGTCATCGCATGCAGCGCGCTTCTAACCGCCAAGGGCAACCCGTGGCAGTATTGTGCACGTAACACCTCGTCGCCTTTGATGCCTGCGTCTTTCATTAAACGGCATAACTTTTGGTGGTACTGTTCGGGTGGTTCGCCAGCCCACTGCGCGCCAATGAACGATGCGTAAGATTCAGCCGGATCCGGACCAAAGGCTTTTCTAAGCGCCACCTTTATTGCCTCTGAATCTTTCTTCTTCTCATCGCTCAAGCGATCGTACACCAGGGCTGCTCCGCCATCTAAAAACAGCGGCAACAGTTCTGCAACATTTTTCACTTTGCGCAATTCTGCAGCCCTATCAAAGCGATCCAGCCATCCGACGACATCACCATCGCCTGTAAAGGGCTTTACGACATCCACGAAGCGAATTTCTGCAGATTCCACCATTTTGTATCAAAGGCCGAAATAGCTTGTGATATAGAAATGATAACCACACCGTTTGGTTGTCTTCTGTCTAATGCCCGTTTATTTCTCCTTCATGCGGTTTATCGCTTTGACAGATTGATGTTGTCGGAGCTGTCTGAACCTGCACGTCACTGATTGAAGTGCAGGGCTGCCAAACACCACAGTTTTGAACTGAATTAAAACCAAAAATGAATTAAAAACATAATTGAATCATTAGTTTAACTTGAGTTGTATGATATTATACATGAATCACAATATAATAAAACATAAACTTTTTAATACATCAAACACTATTCAAACACATACCTTCAAATAGGGACCTAACACTTTATTTATGCAAAGACTCGTCTATTTCACAATTCTGCTAATCGAAGAACGAGACACCCGAAATAAAATAATAAAAATGTATTTTTTTCAGTTTTTACGCCGTGATAATCATACCAACCCGAAATAAAAATTGCAAGCCACTGAAGGTATGGCCTGTAGCTATGTAGTGAAGCAATATTAGCAATCTTTCTTGAGTGGTGATGGCATCGCGCATATTCGTATTCATACGAGTTATTTCCGGCGCCAAGCTTCGCAGTAAAATTTCTAAATCTTTTGGTTTTACGCGAATTAGCGCGTAGCCACGGAGGTCAAAAAATGTTGAAATTTTTTTAAACTTTGTCAAAATTGCTTGTCAACTGCAAAAAAGAGCTTTTCTCGTGGTCGCACCAAACACATACACAAAAATGACAAAAAGCTCCAACATCTGAATATCATCGATATTGTGTTTAAGAAGCACGAAATAGGTACATAAATCAATTAGAATCATGCATTTTAGCATTATTATCATAGCAATAGGTCACAACTGCGCCAAATAGCTGTTGTTTACGCATTTTCGCGAACGTCAAATTTTGTCACTTTTTGTCAACTTTTGTCAACTTTATTTCCTGGCTGCTCCAGGATACAAAATTTTGACAAAAGCTCACGTTCTGAAAAATTTGGCAGCATTTTGTCACTCTCATGGCCTTTCGCCTAATGAAGGTATTAATTGTTTCGTTGGTCCGTTCTGCAATATCATCCAACAAACGGTTGCCGTCTTGACGTCGCTGGAAAAACATTGGTAGCATCCACCAGCTGCGTACAATTCGCTGGTTGCGACGCCTTAGGGCGGTGGCAACGCTCATCCGAAGCGATTTTATTGGACGCTTCTGTCAAACGCTATTTCGGCTCATATTGCGAAAATTTGAATGGTTTAACCATTATAAAAAATAATTTCATATTGTTCCTACATAACCTGCATGATTACATTGACAGATAAAATCGGATGCGACGATCCGACGGAATCAAAAAATTTTGATTCCGTCGTACGACGAAATCGCACGTCCGACGTTATCTGTCAAATCCCATATAAATCTCGTCCGATAAAATCGCATCGGATGAGCGCTGCCACAGGCCTTATCCCAACCGGCATTATCGCGCGATTTTTATGTGTATCTATCATTTTTCTCATTCTAACATTCAGAAAATTTTTCTCTCTGCCTCGCTCTTCTGGGTGTTGGTCTGGTTTTGCTCGCAACTTTGTTGTGTCACACCAAACATCCTCATGTTTCATATGGCTCTTCTCTTTCCATCATTAGAGAGAAACTCTTGCGTCTCGCTTTTCTGGGACTTGTCCAATTTCGTTTGCTACACCAATCGTTCACGCAAGCGTTCTCCTCTTTGTAGCAACGTACAGACACTCCCCAAAATACGCAATTAACGCAAACCGGAGGCAATAGCGTATCTCGAATATTAGCGTAAGTCGAATTTCGAGGATTTCAGTCAAATTATAGTTAATTTATATAATTTTACTTGAAGTGGTAGATTTTAGTGGTAGAAGTGGTAGTGCTTGAAGTGGTAGATTAGTTATTTGATCTGATTTCTACAGACGATTACAAATTTATACCTTTTAAAATAGTTTTTAATATTCGACCAAAAGGGCATTTATTTTGCATTTGACATTTGATGTGTCAAATTAGTACAATTTGTTCAAAGAACTGTCAAATTTAGAAAAAAGCGTATAGCGAAATCGCGTATATCGAGTATGGCGTATATCGGGGTATACCTGTATAGCCACACGAGGAAGGCGCTGCCCAAGCGAAATTTTTCGGGGATAATGAACACAAACTCATGCCATCTCTTTCTATTCATCAGCCCTACTCTCTCACACGCATCGATGAACTTTTACACATCTCTTTGTTCATTGTACAGGCGGTCCCCGAGATACACGGTTAATGGGGACCAAAAACGGCCGCAAATTACCGCGTAACTCGAATTTCCGCGTAAGTCGAATCTCGTGATTTCCAGCTAAAATATCACTAATTTTCGTGTTATTTTGCAAGTAGGAGGCGGTTTTAGTCACTTTATGAATTATTTGATATGGTTCTGACTGAATATAACAGTTTTAAACAATTTGAAATTATTTTTAACATTCGATCAAAACGCAAATTATTTGGCAATTTATAATTGATGTGTCAAATCAGTACAATTTGCTCAAAGAATTGTCAAATTTAGAAAACCGCGTATCTCCGAATCCGCGTATAAGAGGTACCGTGTATCTCGGGGACCACCTGTACTATATTGAAGGGTTTAAAAGTGATAGATAACAATTCATGTTCATGAACTAGTTATGGTCAAATGTTAATGGTGTAATGTTAGTACCATGGTCGACCTGAGTTCAATTCCATTTTTATTGTTTTTTATGATTTAAAGTTTTATTTAATTTTTAAAACATCCAGCTCCAATAACTTCAAACTCATTTACTCATTGCTAGAAATGCGTGTTTAATAGTTAATCTGTTATTTTTATTGTTTTATTTATTTCTTTAATTCTTTTAGTATCAGTACCCTTCATACAAACAAACCAGTAATAGCACGATAATGAATAATAATATGGTGGCGCAACTGGCAAAGTGATTCGAAGTAGAACTAGCGATGTGGTTGGTAGCATCAAGGATGAAGCATGATCATGAGTGGAGGGAGTGAATCCGAATGTTCATTTCTATTTTTAGCTCTTTTTTTGCATGGGTTCATCTTTCACGTGTGTTCACTATCCCGAAAATGATCTGTATTTCGTTGGTCTTTCGGGGATAATTCGTTAACGAATTATACCCGAAAAGACCAGCGAAAACCAGCGTGGTCGGGAGCTTGGGTGCTTCGCGTTTACATGAAAATGTGATAGTGTGAAATCAAGTTTGCAAGTGGTAGGACGTCGATGCGTGCCCGTTTTTTTTCGTTTTTTTTTCAAACTATTTGGTAAGTACAGCTTTTAATAGAGGGTTACATCAATCTGTATCAAACTGAGTTGTATTAATAATTGTGGTATAAAATCAACTTCATTTTTAAAGAAACCGTAACACATGCACGAACGGAAGTGAGCACGGACCATGATAGAAGCAATATTCAATTGGTTGGTAAGTATTGTGCTTGACGTTAAATTGAACAGCTGTTGGCAAAATAGTTAATATTTCCCTCTATCCCTAGGAGCGCCGAAAACAACAGAACAGGAGATGAAAGAAGGCAGGAACGATCGGCTTAAAAAATAGTTGTATATAGTTAGTTAATAGTTAGTTGGATAGTAGATAGTCTTGTAAATAGTTAGCATATAGTTAAGAATTAGGGGATAGGGTTTATGTACAATTTTATTTTAGTTCATACTTTGAATTTTTATTGTAGCTTTAACCGTCATATGTACAACCGCCTACCCGGATAAGTCTAGCATCTTTATTCCAAAATAGCTTTGGATTTAAAAATCGTATCGACTTCAAATTTAAAAATGCCTCAGAAAAGATGTTTTTACCCATGTGCAAAGTATAAAAAATATCAAAAATGTTTAAATATTTTTTAAATTATTTAAGTTTATATACCCTTCACATGTACAACTGCCTACCCGGGTAGGCCATACATTTTGTATGGAAGAATTATGTTTTTCGTGGTTACACATCATTGTCACAAACACATCATTGTTCCATACAAAATGTACGGCCTACCCGGGTAGGCAGTTGTACATGTGAAGGGTATATAAACTTAAATAATTTAAAAAAATATTTAAACATTTTTGATATTTTTTATACTTTGCACATGGGTAAAAAACATCTTTTCTGAGACATTTTTAAAATTTGAAGTCGATACGATTTTTAAATCCAAAGCTATTTTGGAATAAAGATGCTAAACTTATCCGGGTAGGCGGTTGTACACATGACGGTTAAAGCTACAATAAAAATTCAAAGTATGAACTAAAATAAAATTGTACATAAACCCTATCCCCTAATTCTTAACTATATGCTAACTATTTACAAGACTATCTACTATCCAACTAACTATTAACTAACTATATACAACTATTTTTTAAGCCGGTCTCATGGTACAGTCGTCAACTCGTACGACTTAACAACATGCCCGTCATGGGTTCAAGCCCCAAATAGACCGTGCCGCCATACGTAGGGCTAACTATCCTGCTATGGGGGGAAATCAATAAGTCACTGAAAGCCAACCCCACAAGTGGGTTGGCAGGCCTTGACCGGCATCGGTTGTTGAGCCAAAGAAGAAGAAGATACAACTATTTACAAAATGTTTAGGGCGGATCCCCATCGCGACGGTTGGCTCGATTGGCCAACACAAACTCCTCGGCGTCTAGCATGGTTCGCTGAATCTTTGAGGTAACAACACGCTGTTCCTCTGGCGTGAACCTCGTCAGGAATTCAGCGACCCAGCGGCCAAACACATTCTCCGAGGAGTTTGCATTGGCCATCGTGGCCTCCGATACGCGTGTGAGGGCCTCGCTCATACGAAGCCCCTCGTCGCTAGGGGTTCGTCGACGACGCCGTCCTTGCCGAGGATGAGGCAGGTTTTGGATGGAAGAGGCTTGGGAAGGACGGGAGACTTGATGAGGAAAGGATATCTGAGAAGGGGAGGGAAGGGAGAATTTCTGGAGGGTGTATGATGACAGATAGGTGGATGGAGGTTGGAGGTTGGCTGGGACTGAAGGATTGGATGGAAAAAGGGTTTATAGGGCCGAGACTAAGGGAAGAAGAAGGTGAATCTTACTCAATGTATGTGTGATCGGCAAGGATCCGGGATCATGCAACGGCCGAACCCGTTGTGACGAGGGAGTTCAGAGCGAGGCTCTCATCTTCCTCATCAAGCTGAAATGAAAAATGGGTATAAAATTAATAGAAATAATAATAGAAAAAATCATGTTTGCAATATAGAAAACGTATGCCTATATTAATAATCCTATCATCTACCTAATAATACTTTATCCTTAATTATGTAATGTCGATTAAGGGTGATAGTTACGGTCGCCATGTAATGTTATGGTCGTACAACTGTACCTCGAGTACCGTCGCGGTAGGTCAGTGTTTCGCTGACATGTATCGATGTAGAATCATACTTTGTTCGAAGCGGACTTTTCAACACTTGATCGTCCAGGCGATCATAGAAATCTTTAGGAGGTTTCCCTTACTGGAAACGTTGGAGTTTAGAAGCCTTACCTTGGGTAGGGGGACATAACTAAACTCTTGAAATAAGTTGGAAAGCGAAGGTTTTGGGGCAGCGTAATGTCCTATCCTAAACGGTGGGCTGGCCATGTTATACGCATGGAAACGGACGACCCAGCCCGTAAAGTCTTTTTAGGCCGTCCACAAGGACAGAGGAGGCGTGGTAGGCCCAAATTGAGGTGGCAAGATGGCGTGGAGGCGTCCGCCATTAAGGCCGGGATAACGGACTGGCAGACGAAGGCGCGAGACCGTGAGCGGTTTCGGACACTCCTGAGGCAGGCCAAGACCGCAAAGCGATGTAGTGCCGGATAAGAAGAAGAAGAAGAATGTCCTATCCTGGCAGTCCGAACGAATCTCCTTTGCCATGATCGGAGTTGGTTTTATTTATACTCAAAAGAAGTTAAGGGTTTCTCACATTTGGTTCCGGGTTGTATGTTGGAAAGTTATTGTTTTCACTCAGCTAGTTACGGTTGTCTTTTGTTGACAAGAACGATGGTTCTTGTCACTAAGTTCCTGTTTTGGGTTTAATGCATATACTGTTCGTGCTTTGGGTTACATATTGTTCCTGTTTATGTTGTGCGTTTCGGTTGTTTTTGATAAGTGTGTCACGTCTGTTATTTGTTTGAATGGACGGCCTGAACTCTTCCGGTCGCGGTGCTATGGTATGATCTGATTTACTGAATGTGTTATAATGAATGTGTTACAATGCACAATGGGCAGTTTAGAACAAATTTCGGGATAAAATTATTTTTGCAGAAATTGTTAGTTTTTATCGTTTGTAGTAAAGAGTTATGATAGTAAATAACATTTTATATGTAGTTCGCATCCATGCCACCAGGTGGCGCTACATAAAATAGTGTTTTAAGGAACCTTTGCTTAATTTTATTAATTTTGTGTGTGTTTTTTACTTGTATTTGTTGTTTCTAATAGTATAAACCATATTAAAATATACTGTAATGTTTTATAATATATGAACAAAACATAATAATTTTGAATAAGATAATATTTTCTGTTTTGTATAGGACAATTGTAGCTAATTTTCATCACTTTTACTCACAGCCCAAGTGCCACAAATCCACTAAACGACCACTAAACGGCTTCTAAACGACTCAAGTTCTCTACCTAAACGGAATATAGAAAGACTTCGTTTAGCAGACGCCAAACGACTCATGCATTCTAAAAATAGCAAAAAAGCTGGTGGCGCTATCTGTTGGTGGGATACCCCAACCAGTTGAGCTTCATCGCTTGGAGGAGAGCTTTCTCATTTCCTCTGTACTGTTGTATGGTTTCGCATTGAAGTTATGCATCGCTAGAACTAGAACGGCGATACGATTGTTTAAATACTAAACTCCAACGGAAACCACCAGCACTGAAGCAAGTGAGATTTGAGCAATGGTCATTGGTGTTGATACCCACGTATCTAACCACACGACCATTTATATAGATTTTTGCTCAGAAAGTTAGAAGGCTATATAGGTCATAATAAAATGCAACTTGTCGAAACACATTGCAAGAAAAGGATAGCAATATAATGATGAGTTGTAATACGCCATCTATTGATCAAACCAATGAAGCTGTGGAGCTTTCATTTTTTTTCTATGTATATTCAATTTTCCAGTCGTTTAAACTTAATCTGTGGCGCTTGGGAGGTAGTACAAATATTAAAATTTTACATACACAACTTAGGTGGATGCTATTACAAGCTTCTGACGTCTTGTTCACATTACTAGAGAAAAGAATAAAGGCATTTATTCATAATTCGATAGAGCAGGTACATTGAAATAAAGTACTTCCTGTTGTGACCGATCGCTTTGACTCTTTATTCCCGACTGACTCCCGACCTTTCACTTACATCGTATAATGCACATTAGAATCACACACGCTAATACTAACATACTAACATACATTATTTACTACTTCCATATACTACATTCTCCCCGCTAAACGAAGTTTACCTTACTTCTTATAAAATCCCTAATCTATGACTTATTCTAACGTGGATCCTTTAATCTAGGTTGTCCTCGAAGTCTATCTGACCTTCGAAGTGGTGGGAACTTAGACTCACTACGTTTTCTTTTCCGCAATTCCGCGTTTACTATTTCTTTATCTGATACGTGTATTATCTGGGTTTTTATAAACTTTTTCAATTGATTAACATGGACTAGACGTACGTTACGTAGGCCATACATTTTGTATGGAAGAATTATGTTTTTCGTGGTTACACATCATTGTCACAAACACATCATTGTTCCATACAAAATGTACGGCCTACCCGGGTAGGTGGTTGTACGATTACGTAAAGTTTTTGGTCGTACACAAGACGGTTAAGGTAGTGTTTATGTTTTTGTGATATAGAAATGATAACCACACCGTTTGGTTGTCTTCTGTCCGTTTATTTCTCCTTCATGCGGTTTATCGCTTTGACAGATTGATGTTGTCGGAGCTGTCTGAACCTGCACGTCACTGATTGAAGTGCAGGGCTGCCAAACACCACACGCCCCCATGATGTTCTCATCACTTAATGTCTACAACAAAATCTGCCAGTGCCTGTGGCAGCCGTCGGTTCCGCACCGGTCGACCTTCATTCATTTCTATGGGCTGTTCATCAAACTGGCCAGGAATTTCAGCATATTGCTCAAAGCTGTTTCCGCTTGCTCCTCATCAACTTCGACATGAGCGTTTATAGAATCATTCGGGTTTGGCCTCGCATCAAGAAAGAGATCTATCTCGTCCTCAGCTGCAGATGATGGTAAGGCAATGTGTGAGGTTGTGAGAAAGTCTCCTCCCCCGTATGTACTCGGAGCTCTTCGAATGTCAAGCACGTGTCTCGGCGTGCCGCCTCACTACATTCCAGTTCCTACATAGCAGTTCGACATAGCTAGAGCGGAATGACAATCTGTTATCCATTAGCAATTCATCAGGAGGTCCTCTTTCACGAAATACTCCTTCCAACACCTGGCTTATTTCTGAGCCACTCTCTGTTTTTATCTCACGCCATATCGCGAATCGTCCTGGTCCACAATCTACTATTGTAAGATATTTACGTGATTCAAAGTGGGTTACATCTACAGCTAATCGTTTCCATGTTCTTTTTACTTCGAGATCACCTTGCTCGTGGGTGGTCGGTGCTGGGTCGATAGATTGACACTGTATGCATTCGCGTACGCACTGCGATATTTCATTTCTATTTACTGTTGGATCTACCAGTCTTGCCAGATAGAGTGAACGATCTACGCCAAAATGATGCTGTTCATGCAACCTCTTCACGTTTGCTGCGCACGCCACGTGTAACTCACGTGTGATCAGTTTAGTGAGCCATGATTTTTTCCCTCGCGTCAAGGCATCCGCTTTGTTCTTTTCAGACTGAACAAAAATCACGTTTAACTCCAGTGCATATTCGTTCATGAGTTCTCGTATTGTGCCCAAACGTCTTCTGATCAACATCTCTGAAGCACCAGAAACCTTGGCTCTTGGTCCCAAATCACAGGCCGATCGAAGCCAGCTAACCACAGTAGCCGAATCACACATCACTTTCAGCTTACTCAAGCCCCATTTCAGTGCAAGGTTGATTCCTCTCATCACCGCGTTTAGCTCCGCAATGTTAATATGGCCAGCATCTGCTTCTTTTCGCAACCACGCTGCGTCTTCTACTATCTCGCCACCTATTTCCAAGACTACACCGTATGCTACAGAGCTAGCGTCACACCAAACAATGCCTTCCACAGCATCTGGTGGTACCATCCAACAACCTCTAACCGGATCATCGCGTTGCACTCTTTCTAATATTTCCCGTAGGATCATCATTGCCTTTCCTCCAACACCATCATCCCATCACTGCCCCTGACAATGCCTTTTCGAGTAGCTGCAAGCGACGCGCAACCAATTAGCCACTGGGTAGTGTCCCACCAGGCGTCCACACACAGAGAAGAATTCCCTCCTCGTCAACTCGTGATCAGGGAAAGTCGGCAAGTTATTTCCTCGACGAAACAACACTTGCCTTCCGTTCTCGCTAAGTTCTAGCCCAAGAACTCGCCCTCCATGCAAATGTACTGGTGGCTTTGCTTCTAGCCCATATCGCTTCAGGTGGTTGACAACTTCGCCTGCTGAGACCACACTTTCATCCACAATAATATCGTCAATGTAGCTACCAGTACATCAGTACCTCGTCTGATTTTATCATTTTGAGATAGTACGTATTCAACTATTTTACTCATGATTTTTGGTGCGCTACTCAACCCAAAACCCAAGCGTGTTAAGCAATAAGATCGGTTTTTGAAACGTACCTGTTGAAAGTCCCAGAGGCTAGGATCGATCCGTACCTGAAGATAGGCAGATCGCAGGTCCACCAACTTTAAGGGTCCCTTCATTCTCCGCCACCTTCGAATCGTTTCATCGCAGGCAGGAGCATCCAATCCAGGGTTCGATTGAACAAAGCTGTTAAGCTCACGATAGTCAAGAACCGGTCTAATCTTGTTCTTATTCGGTTGTTCTACCGCCATGAGTGGCAGCCTACCGTATACCTGTGACTTCCATGGTCGCAGCCAACCATTCTCAATCTATGTTTGAACCTCTTCATCGAAACGATCTTTCTTTACAGGATCATCAACGCTGCCGTAACTAGCGGTAGTATTTCTCAGCACCGCAGGGTCTTTTTTCCATTTCCCCCGTGCAGTCCACTCTTTCCCATCAAAGCTCGCCTCGAAATCTCTATCGTCTATTGTCACTGCTGTTGGCACCGCTCCACATGCTGCACCACACGATGGCTTCGAGGTTAGCGCACGACTTTGTCTCCGGATCGCAGTAGTGGTTCCCAGAAAAATTTCGGTGCTCGTAATCATTACGCCACCGAACAATTCTATCGCGTCCATTCCAAGCACTACATCAACGCCCTCGACCAGCTTGTCCAAAACAAGACACTCGATGCGGGCTGACATTCCAGAACATTCGACCAGTACACGTTCATAACCTTGGCAAGAAACCCTGTCTCCATTAATTGTTACTATCGTTGCAAGCGGTCCAAACGCCATAGATGTGGAGAACCGGGGCGAGATGATCGATTTTCCACAGCCAGTGTCGATAAGGGCCCGCGCTTGTACACCGTTTACAGCAACTCGAACAATAGGCAGCGCCTCTAAGCATGTCGTGGGAGATCCGCTGGCGCCGTAGAACTCCCTTGTCCGTTTCCCGCAGGGCAATTACGCTGAAAATTCCCTACCTGCCCACACGTCCAGCATAGAGGTGGTTGCTTTGGAGTTTTACACTTTTTTGCCGAATGCTGTCCCCCACATCGCGAGCATACCTGCATTGTTTCTCTTTGTTGTTGCTCTGTATACCGCCGGTTAACAATAGCTGCAGCCGCCATGTTGTCGTTCACGCGCACTCTTTCATCTGCTTGCCGCTTCCCGTACTCGCGGAGAAGAGATCGCGTCGCATCTAGAAGCTTCTCGGTGTCGGTCAAATTTTCTGTCATCGCATGCAGCGCGCTTCTAACCGCCAAGGGCAACCCGTGGCAGTATTGTGCACGTAACACCTCGTCGCCTTTGATGCCTGCGTCTTTCATTAAACGGCATAACTTTTGGTGGTACTGTTCGGGTGGTTCGCCAGCCCACTGCGCGCCAATGAACGATGCGTAAGATTCAGCCGGATCCGGACCAAAGGCTTTTCTAAGCGCCACCTTTATTGCCTCTGAATCTTTCTTCTTCTCATCGCTCAAGCGATCGTACACCAGGGCTGCTCCGCCATCTAAAAACAGCGGCAACAGTTCTGCAACATTTTTCACTTTGCGCAATTCTGCAGCCCTATCAAAGCGATCCAGCCATCCGACGACATCACCATCGCCTGTAAAGGGCTTTACGACATCCACGAAGCGAATTTCTGTAGATTCCACCATTTTGTATCAAAGGCCGAAATAGCTTGTGATATAGAAATGATAACCACACCGTTTGGTTGTCTTCTGTCTAATGCCCGTTTATTTCTCCTTCATGCGGTTTATCGCTTTGACAGATTGATGTTGTCGGAGCTGTCTGAACCTGCACGTCACTGATTGAAGTGCAGGGCTGCCAAACACCACAGTTTTGAACTGAATTAAAACCAAAAATGAATTAAAAACATAATTGAATCATTAGTTTAACTTGAGTTGTATGATATTATACATGAATCACAATATAATAAAACATAAACTTTTTAATACATCAAACACTATTCAAACACATACCTTCAAATAGGGACCTAACACTTTATTTATGCAAAGACTCGTCTATTTCACAATTCTGCTAATCGAAGAACGAGACACCCGAAATAAAATAATAAAAATGTATTTTTTTCAGTTTTTACGCCGTGATAATCATACCAACCCGAAATAAAAATTGCAAGCCACTGAAGGTATGGCCTGTAGCTATGTAGTGAAGCAATATTAGCAATCTTTCTTGAGTGGTGATGGCATCGCGCATATTCGTATTCATACGAGTTATTTCCGCCGCCAAGCTTCGCAGTAAAATTTCTAAATCTTTTGGTTTTACGCGAATTAGCGCGTAGCCACGGAGGTCAAAAAATGTTGAAATTTTTTTAAACTTTGTCAAAATTGCTTGTCAACTGCAAAAAAGAGCTTTTCTCGTGGTCGCACCAAAAACATACACAAAAATGACAAAAAGCTCCAACATCTGAATATCATCGATATTGTGTTTAAGAAGCACGAAATAGGTACATAAATCAATTAGAATCATGCATTTTAGCATTATTATCATAGCAATAGGTCACAACTGCGCCAAATAGCTGTTTGTTTACGCATTTTCGCGAACGTCAAATTTTGTCACTTTTTGTCAACTTTTGTCAACTTTATTTCCTGGCTGCTCCAGGATACAAAATTTTGACAAAAGCTCACGTTCTGAAAAATTTGGCAGCATTTTGTCACTCTCATGGCCTTTCGCCTAATGAAGGTATTAATTGTTTCGTTGGTCCGTTCTGCAATATCATCCAACAAACGGTTGCCGTCTTGACGTCGCTGGAAAAACATTGGTAGCATCCACCAGCTGCGCACAATTCGCTGGTTGCGACGCCTTAGGGCGGTGGCAACGCTCATCCGAAGCGATTTTATTGGACGCTTCTGTCAAACGCTATTTCGGCTCATATTGCGAAAATTTGAATGGTTTAACCATTATAAAAAATAATTTCATATTGTTCCTACATAACCTGCATGATTACATTGACAGATAAAATCGGATGCGACGATCCGACGGAATCAAAAAATTTTGATTCCGTCGTACGACGAAATCGCACGTCCGACGTTATCTGTCAAATCCCATATAAATCTCGTCCGATAAAATCGCATCGGATGAGCGCTGCCACAGGCCTTATCCCAACCGGCATTATCGCGCGATTTTTATGTGTATCTATCATTTTTCTCATTCTAACATTCAGAAAATTTTTCTCTCTGCCTCGCTCTTCTGGGTGTTGGTCTGGTTTTGCTCGCAACTTTGTTGTGTCACACCAAACATCCTCATGTTTCATATGGCTCTTCTCTTTCCATCATTAGAGAGAAACTCTTGCGTCTCGCTTTTCTGGGACTTGTCCAATTTCGTTTGCTACACCAATCGTTCACGCAAGCGTTCTCCTCTTTGTAGCAACGTACAGACACTCCCCAAAATACGCAATTAACGCAAACCGGAGGCAATAGCGTATCTCGAATATTAGCGTAAGTCGAATTTCGAGGATTTCAGTCAAATTATAGTTAATTTATTATAATTTTGCTTGAAGTGGTAGATTTTAGTGGTAGAAGTGGTAGTGCCTGAAGTGGTAGATTAGTTATTTGATCTGATTTCTACAGACGATTACAAATTTATACCTTTTAAAATAGTTTTTAATATTCGACCAAAAGGGCATTTATTTTGCATTTGACATTTGATGTGTCAAATTAGTACAATTTGTTCAAAGAACTGTCAAATTTAGAAAAAAGCGTATAGCGAAATCGCGTATATCGAGTATGGCGTATATCGGGGTATACCTGTATAGCCACACGAGGAAGGCGCTGCTTCGCGTTTACATGAAAATGTGATAGTGTGAAATCAAGTTTGCAAGTGGTAGGACGTCGATGCGTGCCCGTTTTTTTTCGTTTTTTTTTCAAACTATTTGGTAAGTACAGCTTTTAATAGAGGGTTACATCAATCTGTATCAAACTGAGTTGTATTAATAATTGTGGTATAAAATCAACTTCATTTTTAAAGAAACCGTAACACATGCACGAACGGAAGTGAGCACGGACCATGATAGAAGCAATATTCAATTGGTTGGTAAGTATTGTGCTTGACGTTAAATTGAACAGCTGTTGGCAAAATAGTTAATATTTCCCTCTATCCCTAGGAGCGCCGAAAACAACAGAACAGGAGATGAAAGAAGGCAGGAACGATCGGCTTAAAAAATAGTTGTATATAGTTAGTTAATAGTTAGTTGGATAGTAGATAGTCTTGTAAATAGTTAGCATATAGTTAAGAATTAGGGGATAGGGTTTATGTACAATTTTATTTTAGTTCATACTTTGAATTTTTATTGTAGCTTTAACCGTCATATGTACAACCGCCTACCCGGATAAGTCTAGCATCTTTATTCCAAAATAGCTTTGGATTTAAAAATCGTATCGACTTCAAATTTTAAAAATGCCTCAGAAAAGATGTTTTTTACCCATGTGCAAAGTATAAAAAATATCAAAAATGTTTAAATATTTTTTTAAATTATTTAAGTTTATATACCCTTCACATGTACAACTGCCTACCCGGGTAGGCCATACATTTTGTATGGAAGAATTATGTTTTTCGTGGTTACACATCATTGTCACAAACACATCATTGTTCCATACAAAATGTACGGCCTACCCGGGTAGGCAGTTGTACATGTGAAGGGTATATAAACTTAAATAATTTAAAAAAATATTTAAACATTTTTGATATTTTTTATACTTTGCACATGGGTAAAAAACATCTTTTCTGAGACATTTTTAAAATTTGAAGTCGATACGATTTTTAAATCCAAAGCTATTTTGGAATAAAGATGCTAAACTTATCCGGGTAGGCGGTTGTACACATGACGGTTAAAGCTACAATAAAAATTCAAAGTATGAACTAAAATAAAATTGTACATAAACCCTATCCCTAATTCTTAACTATATGCTAACTATTTACAAGACTATCTACTATCCAACTAACTATTAACTAACTATATACAACTATTTTTTAAGCCGGTCTCATGGTACAGTCGTCAACTCGTACGACTTAACAACATGCCCGTCATGGGTTCAAGCCCCAAATAGACCGTGCCGCCATACGTAGGGCTAACTATCCTGCTATGGGGGGAAATCAATAAGTCACTGAAAGCCAACCCCACAAGTGGGTTGGCAGGCCTTGACCGGCATCGGTTGTTGAGCCAAAGAAGAAGAAGATACAACTATTTACAAAATGTTTAGGGCGGATCCCCATCGCGACGGTTGGCTCGATTGGCCAACACAAACTCCTCGGCGTCTAGCATGGTTCGCTGAATCTTTGAGGTAACAACACGCTGTTCCTCTGGCGTGAACCTCGTCAGGAATTCAGCGACCCAGCGGCCAAACACATTCTCCGAGGAGTTTGCATTGGCCATCGTGGCCTCCGATACGCGTGTGAGGGCCTCGCTCATACGAAGCCCCTCGTCGCTAGGGGTTCGTCGACGACGCCGTCCTTGCCGAGGATGAGGCAGGTTTTGGATGGAAGAGGCTTGGGAAGGACGGGAGACTTGATGAGGAAAGGATATCTGAGAAGGGGAGGGAAGGGAGAATTTCTGGAGGGTGTATGATGACAGATAGGTGGATGGAGGTTGGAGGTTGGCTGGGACTGAAGGATTGGATGGAAAAAGGGTTTATAGGGCCGAGACTAAGGGAAGAAGAAGGTGAATCTTACTCAATGTATGTGTGATCGGCAAGGATCCGGGATCATGCAACGGCCGAACCCGTTGTGACGAGGGAGTTCAGAGCGAGGCTCTCATCTTCCTCATCAAGCTGAAATGAAAAATGGGTATAAAATTAATAGAAATAATAATAGAAAAAATCATGTTTGCAATATAGAAAACGTATGCCTATATTAATAATCCTATCATCTACCTAATAATACTTTATCCTTAATTATGTAATGTCGATTAAGGGTGATAGTTACGGTCGCCATGTAATGTTATGGTCGTACAACTGTACCTCGAGTACCGTCGCGGTAGGTCAGTGTTTCGCTGACATGTATCGATGTAGAATCATACTTTGTTCGAAGCGGACTTTTCAACACTTGATCGTCCAGGCGATCATAGAAATCTTTAGGAGGTTTCCCTTACTGGAAACGTTGGAGTTTAGAAGCCTTACCTTGGGTAGGGGGACATAACTAAACTCTTGAAATAAGTTGGAAAGCGAAGGTTTTGGGGCAGCGTAATGTCCTATCCTAAACGGTGGGCTGGCCATGTTATACGCATGGAAACGGACGACCCAGCCCGTAAAGTCTTTTTAGGCCGTCCACAAGGACAGAGGAGGCGTGGTAGGCCCAAATTGAGGTGGCAAGATGGCGTGGAGGCGTCCGCCATTAAGGCCGGGATAACGGACTGGCAGACGAAGGCGCGAGACCGTGAGCGGTTTCGGACACTCCTGAGGCAGGCCAAGACCGCAAAGCGGTTGTAGTGCCGGATAAGAAGAAGAAGAAGAATGTCCTATCCTGGCAGTCCGAACGAATCTCCTTTGCCATGATCGGAGTTGGTTTTATTTATACTCAAAAGAAGTTAAGGGTTTCTCACATTTGGTTCCGGGTTGTATGTTGGAAAGTTATTGTTATTGTTTGTACTCAGCTAGTTACGGTTGTCTTTTGTTGACAAGAACGATGGTTCTTGTCACTAAGTTCCTGTTTTGGGTTTAATGCATATACTGTTCCTGCTTTGGGTTACATATTGTTCCTGTTTATGTTGTGCGTTTCGGTTGTTTTTGATAAGTGTGTCACGTCTGTTATTTGTTTGAATGGACGGCCTGAACTCTTCCGGTCGCGGTGCTATGGTATGATCTGATTTACTGAATGTGTTATAATGAATGTGTTACAATGCACAATGGGCAGTTTAGAACAAATTTCGGGATAAAATTATTTTTGCAGAAATTGTTAGTTTTATCGTTTGTAGTAAAGAGTTATGATAGTAAATAACATTTTATATGTAGTTCGCATCCATGCCACCAGGTGGCGCTACATAAAATAGTGTTTTAAGGAACCTTTGCTTAATTTTATTAATTTTGTGTGTGTTTTTTTTCTTGTATTTGTTGTTTCTAATAGTATAAACCATATTAAAATATACTGTAATGTTTTATAATATATGAACAAAACATAATAATTTTGAATAAGATAATATTTTCTGTTTTGTATAGGACAATTGTAGCTAATTTTCATCACTTTTACTCACAGGTAGTACAAATATTAAAATTTTACATACACAACTTAGGTGGATGCTATTACAAGCTTCTGACGTCTTGTTCACATTACTAGAGAAAAGAATAAAGGCATTTATTCATAATTCGATAGAGCAGGTACATTGAAATAAAGTACTTCCTGTTGTGACCGATCGCTTTGACTCTTTATTCCCGACTGACTCCCGACCTTTCACTTACATCGTATAATGCACATTAGAATCACACACGCTAATACTAACATACTAACATACATTATTTACTACTTCCATATACTACATTCTCCCCGCTAAACGAAGTTTACCTTACTTCTTATAAAATCCCTAATCTATGACTTATTGTAACGTGGATCCTTTAATCTAGGTGTCCTCGAAGTCTATCTGACCTTCGAAGTGGTGGGAACTTAGACTCACTACGTTTTCTTTTCCGCAATTCCGCGTTTACTATTTCTTTATCTGATACGTGTATTATCTGGGTTTTTATAAACTTTTTCAATTGATTAACATGGACTAGACGTACGTTACGTAGGCCATACATTTTGTATGGAAGAATTATGTTTTTCGTGGTTACACATCATTGTCACAAACACATCATTGTTCCATACAAAATGTACGGCCTACCCGGGTAGGTGGTTGTACGATTACGTAAAGTTTTTTGGTCGTACACAAGACGGTTAAGGTAGTGTTTATGTTTTTGTGATATAGAAATGATAACCACACCGTTTGGTTGTCTTCTGTCTAATGCCCGTTTATTTCTCCTTCATGCGGTTTATCGCTTTGACAGATTGATGTTGTCGGAGCTGTCTGAACCTGCACGTCACTGATTGAAGTGCAGGGCTGCCAAACACCACACGCCCCCATGATGTTCTCATCACTTAATGTCTACAACAAAATCTGCCAGTGCCTGTGGCAGCCGTCGGTTCCGCACCGGTCGACCTTCATTCATTTCTATGGGCTGTTCATCAAACTGGCCAGGAATTTCAGCATATTGCTCAAAGCTTGTTTCCGCTTGCTCCTCATCAACTTCGACATGAGCGTTTATAGAATCATTCGGGTTTGGCCTCGCATCAAGAAAGAGATCTATCTCGTCCTCAGCTGCAGATGATGGTAAGGCAATGTGTGAGGTTGTGAGAAAGTCTCCTCCCCCGTATGTACTCGGAGCTCTTCGAATGTCAAGCACGTGTCTCGGCGTGCCGCCTCACTACATTCCAGTTCCTACATAGCAGTTCGACATAGCTAGAGCGGAATGACAATCTGTTATCCATTAGCAATTCATCAGGAGGTCCTCTTTCACGAAATACTCCTTCCAACACCTGGCTTATTTCTGAGCCACTCTCTGTTTTTATCTCACGCCATATCGCGAATCGTCCTGGTCCACAATCTACTATTGTAAGATATTTACGTGATTCAAAGTGGGTTACATCTACAGCTAATCGTTTCCATGTTCTTTTTACTTCGAGATCACCTTGCTCGTGGGTGGTCGGTGCTGGGTCGATAGATTGACACTGTATGCATTCGCGTACGCACTGCGATATTTCATTTCTATTTACTGTTGGATCTACCAGTCTTGCCAGATAGAGTGAACGATCTACGCCAAAATGATGCTGTTCATGCAACCTCTTCACGTTTGCTGCGCACGCCACGTGTAACTCACGTGTGATCAGTTTAGTGAGCCATGATTTTTTCCCTCGCGTCAAGGCATCCGCTTTGTTCTTTTCAGACTGAACAAAAATCACGTTTAACTCCAGTGCATATTCGTTCATGAGTTCTCGTATTGTGCCCAAACGTCTTCTGATCAACATCTCTGAAGCACCAGAAACCTTGGCTCTTGGTCCCAAATCACAGGCCGATCGAAGCCAGCTAACCACAGTAGCCGAATCACACATCACTTTCAGCTTACTCAAGCCCCATTTCAGTGCAAGGTTGATTCCTCTCATCACCGCGTTTAGCTCCGCAATGTTAATATGGCCAGCATCTGCTTCTTTTCGCAACCACGCTGCGTCTTCTACTATCTCGCCACCTATTTCCAAGACTACACCGTATGCTACAGAGCTAGCGTCACACCAAACAATGCCTTCCACAGCATCTGGTGGTACCATCCAACAACCTCTAACCGGATCATCGCGTTGCACTCTTTCTAATATTTCCCGTAGGATCATCATTGCCTTTCCTCCAACACCATCATCCCATCACTGCCCCTGACAATGCCTTTTCGAGTAGCTGCAAGCGACGCGCAACCAATTAGCCACTGGGTAG
Source organism: Anopheles merus (assembly GCF_017562075.2). Lineage (NCBI taxonomy): Eukaryota > Metazoa > Arthropoda > Insecta > Diptera > Culicidae > Anopheles > Anopheles merus. Next base: position 23,835,619 of record NC_054081.1, read on the forward strand.
TGTCCCACCAGGCGTCCACACACAGAGAAGAATTCCCTCCTCGTCAACTCGTGATCAGGGAAAGTCGGCAAGTTATTCCCTCGACGAAACAACACTTGCCTTCCGTTCTCGCTAAGTTCTAGCCCAAGAACTCGCCCTCCATGCAAATGTACTGGTGGCTTTGCTTCTAGCCCATATCGCTTCAGGTGGTTGACAACTTCGCCTGCTGAGACCACACTTTCATCCACAATAATATCGTCAATGTAGCTACCAGTACATCAGTACCTCGTCTGATTTTATCATTTTGAGATAGTACGTATTCAACTATTTTACTCATGATTTTTGGTGCGCTACTCAACCCAAAACCCAAGCGTGTTAAGCAATAAGATCGGTTTTTGAAACGTACCTGTTGAAAGTCCCAGAGGCTAGGATCGATCCGTACCTGAAGATAGGCAGATCGCAGGTCCACCAACTTTAAGGGTCCCTTCATTCTCCGCCACCTTCGAATCGTTTCATCGCAGGCAGGAGCATCCAATCCAGGGTTCGATTGAACAAAGCTGTTAAGCTCACGATAGTCAAGAACCGGTCTAATCTTGTTCTTATTCGGTTGTTCTACCGCCATGAGTGGCAGCCTACCGTATACCTGTGACTTCCATGGTCGCAGCCAACCATTCTCAATCTATGTTTGAACCTCTTCATCGAAACGATCTTTCTTTACAGGATCATCAACGCTGCCGTAACTAGCGGTAGTATTTCTCAGCACCGCAGGGTCTTTTTTCCATTTCCCCCGTGCAGTCCACTCTTTCCCATCAAAGCTCGCCTCGAAATCTCTATCGTCTATTGTCACTGCTGTTGGCACCGCTCCACATGCTGCACCACACGATGGCTTCGAGGTTAGCGCACGACTTTGTCTCGGATCGCAGTAGTGGTTCCCAGAAAAATTTCGGTGCTCGTAATCATTACGCCACCGAACAATTCTATCGCGTCCATTCCAAGCACTACATCAACGCCCTCGACCAGCTTGTCCAAAACAAGACACTCGATGCGGGCTGACATTCCAGAACATTCGACCAGTACACGTTCATAACCTTGGCAAGAAACCCTGTCTCCATTAATTGTTACTATCGTTGCAAGCGGTCCAAACGCCATAGATGTGGAGAACCGGGGCGAGATGATCGATTTTCCACAGCCAGTGTCGATAAGGGCCCGCGCTTGTACACCGTTTACAGCAACTCGAACAATAGGCAGCGCCTCTAAGCATGTCGTGGGAGATCCGCTGGCGCCGTAGAACTCCCTTGTCCGTTTCCCGCAGGGCAATTACGCTGAAAATTCCCTACCTGCCCACACGTCCAGCATAGAGGTGGTTGCTTTGGAGTTTTACACTTTTTTGCCGAATGCTGTCCCCCACATCGCGAGCATACCTGCATTGTTTCTCTTTGTTGTTGCTCTGTATACCGCCGGTTAACAATAGCTGCAGCCGCCATGTTGTCGTTCACGCGCACTCTTTCATCTGCTTGCCGCTTCCCGTACTCGCGGAGAAGAGATCGCGTCGCATCTAGAAGCTTCTCGGTGTCGGTCAAATTTTCTGTCATCGCATGCAGCGCGCTTCTAACCGCCAAGGGCAACCCGTGGCAGTATTGTGCACGTAACACCTCGTCGCCTTTGATGCCTGCGTCTTTCATTAAACGGCATAACTTTTGGTGGTACTGTTCGGGTGGTTCGCCAGCCCACTGCGCGCCAATGAACGATGCGTAAGATTCAGCCGGATCCGGACCAAAGGCTTTTCTAAGCGCCACCTTTATTGCCTCTGAATCTTTCTTCTTCTCATCGCTCAAGCGATCGTACACCAGGGCTGCTCCGCCATCTAAAAACAGCGGCAACAGTTCTGCAACATTTTTCACTTTGCGCAATTCTGCAGCCCTATCAAAGCGATCCAGCCATCCGACGACATCACCATCGCCTGTAAAGGGCTTTACGACATCCACGAAGCGAATTTCTGCAGATTCCACCATTTTGTATCAAAGGCCGAAATAGCTTGTGATATAGAAATGATAACCACACCGTTTGGTTGTCTTCTGTCTAATGCCCGTTTATTTCTCCTTCATGCGGTTTATCGCTTTGACAGATTGATGTTGTCGGAGCTGTCTGAACCTGCACGTCACTGATTGAAGTGCAGGGCTGCCAAACACCACAGTTTTGAACTGAATTAAAACCAAAAATGAATTAAAAACATAATTGAATCATTAGTTTAACTTGAGTTGTATGATATTATACATGAATCACAATATAATAAAACATAAACTTTTTAATACATCAAACACTATTCAAACACATACCTTCAAATAGGGACCTAACACTTTATTTATGCAAAGACTCGTCTATTTCACAATTCTGCTAATCGAAGAACGAGACACCCGAAATAAAATAATAAAAATGTATTTTTTTCAGTTTTTACGCCGTGATAATCATACCAACCCGAAATAAAAATTGCAAGCCACTGAAGGTATGGCCTGTAGCTATGTAGTGAAGCAATATTAGCAATCTTTCTTGAGTGGTGATGGCATCGCGCATATTCGTATTCATACGAGTTATTTCCGGCGCCAAGCTTCGCAGTAAAATTTCTAAATCTTTTGGTTTTACGCGAATTAGCGCGTAGCCACGGAGGTCAAAAAATGTTGAAATTTTTTAAACTTTGTCAAAATTGCTTGTCAACTGCAAAAAAGAGCTTTTCTCGTGGTCGCACCAAAAACATACACAAAATGACAAAAAGCTCCAACATCTGAATATCATCGATATTGTGTTTAAGAAGCACGAAATAGGTACATAAATCAATTAGAATCATGCATTTTAGCATTATTATCATAGCAATAGGTCACAACTGCGCCAAATAGCTGTTTGTTTACGCATTTTCGCGAACGTCAAATTTTGTCACTTTTTGTCAACTTTTGTCAACTTTATTTCCTGGCTGCTCCAGGATACAAAATTTTGACAAAAGCTCACGTTCTGAAAAATTTGGCAGCATTTTGTCACTCTCATGGCCTTTCGCCTAATGAAGGTATTATTGTTTCGTTGGTCCGTTCTGCAATATCATCCAACAAACGGTTGCCGTCTTGACGTCGCTGGAAAAACATTGGTAGCATCCACCAGCTGCGCACAATTCGCTGGTTGCGACGCCTTAGGGCGGTGGCAACGCTCATCCGAAGCGATTTTATTGGACGCTTCTGTCAAACGCTATTTCGGCTCATATTGCGAAAATTTGAATGGTTTAACCATTATAAAAAATAATTTCATATTGTTCCTACATAACCTGCATGATTACATTGACAGATAAAATCGGATGCGACGATCCGACGGAATCAAAAAATTTTGATTCCGTCGTACGACGAAATCGCACGTCCGACGTTATCTGTCAAATCCCATATAAATCTCGTCCGATAAAATCGCATCGGATGAGCGCTGCCACAGGCCTTATCCCAACCGGCATTATCGCGCGATTTTTATGTGTATCTATCATTTTTCTCATTCTAACATTCAGAAAATTTTTCTCTCTGCCTCGCTCTTCTGGGTGTTGGTCTGGTTTTGCTCGCAACTTTGTTGTGTCACACCAAACATCCTCATGTTTCATATGGCTCTTCTCTTTCCATCATTAGAGAGAAACTCTTGCGTCTCGCTTTTCTGGGACTTGTCCAATTTCGTTTGCTACACCAATCGTTCACGCAAGCGTTCTCCTCTTTGTAGCAACGTACAGACACTCCCCAAAATACGCAATTAACGCAAACCGGAGGCAATAGCGTATCTCGACTATTAGCGTAAGTCGAATTTCGAGGATTTCAGTCAAATTATAGTTAATTTATTATAATTTTGCTTGAAGTGGTAGATTTTAGTGGTAGAAGTGGTAGTGCTTGAAGTGGTAGATTAGTTATTTGATCTGATTTCTACAGACGATTACAAATTTATACCTTTTAAAATAGTTTTTAATATTCGACCAAAAGGGAATTTATTTTGCATTTGACATTTGATGTGTCAAATTAGTACAATTTGTTCAAAGAACTGTCAAATTTAGAAAAAAGCGTATAGCGAAATCGCGTATATCGAGTATGGCGTATATCGGGGTATACCTGTATAGCCACACGAGGAAGGCGCTGCTTCGCGTTTACATGAAAATGTGATAGTGTGAAATCAAGTTTGCAAGTGGTAGGACGTCGATGCGTGCCCGTTTTTTTCGTTTTTTTTTCAAACTATTTGGTAAGTACAGCTTTTAATAGAGGGTTACATCAATCTGTATCAAACTGAGTTGTATTAATAATTGTGGTATAAAATCAATTTCATTTTTAAAGAAACCGTAACACATGCACGAACGGAAGTGAGCACGGACCATGATAGAAGCAATATTCAATTGGTTGGTAAGTATTGTGCTTGACGTTAAATTGAACAGCTGTTGGCAAAATAGTTAATATTTCCCTCTATCCCTAGGAGCGCCGAAAACAACAGAACAGGAGATGAAAGAAGGCAGGAACGATCATACAACGCGCTATCGCCGGAGAAGCGACACCCGCTTGGCAAAATGTCGCGCGACATGCATGCTTGAAATCGATGCTTGTTAACATTTTATTTCAAGCATCGTGAGTGTCCCAACGTGAGCACTGAGCACACCTCCCCTCATTCTCAATGCCGCGTTTTTGGTTAATCCTCACTCCCACCATTTCTTTCCTTCTCCTCAACGGACACACCATTCCCGCGAGCGTAGCCCGACCAAAAATTCCAGGAAATTTCGACAGTAAGTGTGCAGTTTTTTATTCACAAAGCTATTTGAAAATATTTCAATACTTGATGGTGCGTGCTGGGCGAACAAAACTTTAGCTGCTTGCTCCACCGATGGTGCGTGCTGTTGAAAAAAAACATGCTGTTTGATGTGTTTGCCTGAGGAATGAAAGATAAATCGAACATTAGAATGGTGAACAAAACTACTACTATTTAAAACTTACCGATCACGAAGATATTTTAAGTTAAACGGCGACTCTGTATGCCCGATCCATCTGCTTTGATCTGTTATCAGGAGCTTTGGTAATGAAATAGCTAGGTGTGATGGAAAATAATAGAAGAATAAATAAACATTGAAAGCAGTACGATTGATAGAACACAAACATCATTTGGAAGATTCTTCTTCTTATGCATGCACTTACCCGTAGATCATGTAACAAAACAAACTCCATTTACGCCTGCGTTGACATCTTTCACGATTTACTTAATCACTTTTCTATTAACATTTCATAATTTTCACTGCATCTTCCGACACCGATCCTTCCCAAATGAAATTTGCATTCGTTCTGGCAATGAGTTTCGAACGATCACAACACAGCGCGAGAGTGAAGAACACAAAGTAAATGGCACTATGTACAAGTGTTGATCATATGGTCAAAATAAAGTATAATGGAATTTATTTTACGTCAAATGAATTGATTTTATTCTGATTTACATTTAAAATAATGTTATCAGCCTAGTTGTGAACGTTTAAAATTATGATGAAGTGAAAACATCATTACCAGATAAATGAAACGACAATCGACGCTTTTTGACCATATCGAATTATGATTGTCTTTACACATAGTGTCATCTCTTGCGCTTCAGGGTCTCACGCTCAGAGCAAAAATTCTCCCATCTTCGCAACGGTAGGAGCGATCGGCTATGGAGGGCTGGAGGAGTGCGAGTGTGTTTCTCATGCACACAGCGAAATTTTGGTCAACACCTCGATGGTGGGAGCGTTTTTCCATGGGATGGGGTAGTGGAGTGCGAGTGTGTCGCATGATTCCTTTAAAACTAAGGCCAGGGGTAGCGAGAGGCATCAAAATGAGTTACTCTTTGCCAAGCGGGCAGGAAGGCAGGAACGATCCGATCCTCCAACGTGCTATGGCCTGGTAGAGGAGAAGCGGCAGGAAGGTAGGGACGAACATCCAGCTCGCTAGTGCAGCAAGAGGGAGGCAAGCAGGATGCATTCACACCATTCAACGAAGGCAAAGCTGAAGGAAAAGAAGAACGAGGAGAGAAAGCAGGCAAGACGGGTACGTGTGTATCCCACACCGGTTTTAGGCAGTGTGAATTGTGTGAGTATGTAAATAGGTATGTGCTAGTAAGAAGGTAAAATAAAGAGCGTAAGCATGTGCAGAATGGACAAATGAGAGTAATAGTCTTTGCAGGGAGAATGGAGAGAATGAAAGAAATTGAACAATAATGTAGTATACAGAAACTACATGTATGATACACGCTGACGCACCGTTGCAGAAACGTGCTATTTAGTGCTGCTAATGAGCACGATTTGAGAACGTTTTGATCCCGTTTTTTCTCATACAAAATTAGAAAATGTCGCGCGATAATGTCGGTTGGGTAGACAGCGGTCTAATGTTGTTGCGCGCAACATTCCCGCTTGGCAAAATGTCGCGCGACATGCATGCTTGAAATCGATGCTTGTTAACATTTTATTTCAAGCATCCTGAGTGACCCAGCGTGAGTGCTGAGCGCACCTCCCCTCATTCTCAATGCCGCGTTTTTGGTTAATCCTCGCTCCCACCCTTTCTTTCCTTCTCATCAACGGACCCACGATTCCCGCGAGCGTAGGCCGACCAAAAAATTCCAGGAAATTCCTACAGTAAGTGTGCAGTTTTTTATTCACAGTACTGTTTGGCAAAATATCAGTTCTTGATGGCGCGTACTGGCTATCAAATCGTTAGCTGCTTGATCCACCGATGGTGCGTACTGTTGGAAGAGAAACACTTGCTTTGATGCGTTTGCCTGAGGAATGAAAGATATATTGAGCATTAGAATGGTAAACAAAACTAGTATTATTTAAAACTTACCGATCACGAAGATATTTTAAATTAAACGGCGACTCTGTATGCCCTATCCATCTGCTTTGATCTGTTATCAGGAGCTTTGGTGATGAAATAGCTACGTGTGATGGAAAATAATAGAAGATTAAACAAACATTGAAAGCAGTACGATTGTTAGAACACAAACATCATTTGGAAGATTCTTCTTCTTATGCATGCACTTACCCGTAGATCATGTAACAAAACAAACTCCATTTACGCCTGCGTTGACATCTTTCACGATTTACTTAATCACTTTTCTATTAACATTTCATAATTTTCACTGCATCTTCCGACACCGATCCTTCCCAAATGAAATTTGCATTCGTTCTGGCAATGAGTTTCGAACGATCACAACACAGCGCGAGAGTGAAGAACACAAAGTAAATGGCACTATGTACAAGTGTTGATCATATGGTCAAATAGAGTATAATGGAATTTATTTTACTTCAAATGAATTTAATTTATTCTGATTTACATTTCAACAATTGTAATCAGCCTAGTTGTTAATGTTTAAAATTTTGATGAAGTGAAAACGTCATTACCAGATAAATGAAACGACAATCGACGCATTTTGACCATATCGAACTATGATCGTCTTTACACATAGTGTCATCTCTTGCGTTTCAGGGTCTCACGCTCAGAGCAAAAATTCTCCCATCTTCGCAACGGTGGGTGCGTTCAGCTGTGGAGGGCTGGAGGAGTGCGAGTGTGTGTCTCATGCACACAGCGAAATTTTGGTCAACACCTCGATGGTGGGAGCGTTTTTCCATGGGATGGGGTAGTGGAGTGCGAGTGTGTCGCATGATTCCTTCAAAACTAAGGCCAGGGGTGGCGAGAGGCAATAAAAATGAGTTACTCTTTGCCAAGCAGGTTGTTGCTCGGAAACATCCCAACCGACATTGTCACGTTGCAACCAGTTTTTTTTTTGTATTGAAAAAGTGTTCTCTATAGTGCGGTCAAATCGTTCTCGATAGCAGAACTATAGAGAAGGTTTTTCCAACCGTGCGACAGCGTGTATCATACATTTGGTTTCTGTATGCTACATCCCTTCTCAATTTCTTTCATTCTCTTCATTCTCCCTACAAAGACTCTTACTCTCATTTGTCCATTCTGCACATGCTTACGCTCTTTATTTTACCTTCTTACTCGCACATACATATTTACATACTCACACAATTCACACTGCCGAAAACCGGTGCACAATTCACACTGCCGAAAGTTCTACACACGTAGGGGAACTGGGGGTAGTTTCGACACCTTAAGGTTTTCCTCTGATTGCAATACTTTTACCAATGTAAACTTACTAGTAGACATCGAAAAAGCTTTATTGGTGTATTATGTACCATCTTACGAGAAACTACGGTTCCTGGATTGATTTTGATAACATTTTCAAAAAATAAAAAAGTGTGTTTTTTGTTGCGTCACGACTGCAGTGCGGGTAAGTTCGACACCATGATGGGGTAAAATCGACACCTTGGAGGTGATTTCGACACATTGGTTTTAGCTTTTAAAATAACGAACTCTGATGGCCTGTAGTTTTCATTGAAGTTCAACAAAGTATTTCGTACCAATTTTATGAAAAATTAACACAAAACATTATTGAAATATACGAAAAAAATGAAGTTACAAACATGAACAAAAATTTCATTACAAATAGCATCGCACCAGACTCCATATTGTAGAAGCTGCGGCGATAGCATCTGGTATACGGAATGATTGGTAAAGATTCCTTTAAAAATCAACCTGGCAGCTATCTTCCAGTAATCTGTTTTCTTTTTTATAAAGTCTAAAAGTGTTCAATTTTATTTTTCTCTGCCAACTCGAAAGCCAAAAGTCGAACATCGGCCAATGTGATTCCAAACCAGCGACTATTTTTTTCTTCAGTTAAGCCTACCCGGCCTAAAGTCAGCCTAAAATACGGTCAAAGCCATAACAATATTAATTTTCATAAGCCAACCATATACAAAGTACATGTTTTGAGTCCGAGTTTGGCAACGTTCTGTGATAGAATAATAGCTAAATTCCATAATTATAACTTCCTAGGTTTGTTGACATCTTGAATTTTAAAGCTTCTACGGTATTTTTTATTGCGTGTTTGTTCAGCTTGATTATTAAGTTTGTCGTACATCGTTAAGGGACATCTGTATAAAATACAGGCACTTTCAAATTACGATATAAAAAAGTTAACATGCTACAAATAAGCATTACACTACTACCAAGTGGAGTGTCGAATTTACCCCCATTGGCCGTACAAGTTTTAGTTTATATTATATAGTTTAATATAAAAATTACGCCCTGTGATACAGAACTAATCAATAGTATTTATAAAACAATACTATTAACACGGAAACTATAATTTTGTTGAAATAACGCCACAATTCCTTAAGTCCCAGAAGTAAAAACTTACATCGGCTGTCAATCAGAACCACCATGTGTTTATTTTGTTGTTTTTGACAATTGACAGGTTTCTGATCAGTGAAATGTGACTCAAATATTCGAAACAGTTGACATAAATAATATGTATAAGTTTTTTGTCTTCAAAAAGTTCTATAAATACAAAAACGGCAAGGTGTCGAACTTACCCGCAGTGTCGAACCAACCCCGACTTCCCCTACCCGTCTTGCCTGCCTTCTTTCCTCGTTCTTCCTTTCATCCGGCGTTGTCTTCGTCGAATGGTGTCCACACGTTAAAAATTCTTCCTGCTTGCCTCCCTCTCGCTGCTCCCACATGCTGTGCTAGCGCGCTGGATGATCGTCCCTACCTTCCTGCTGCTTCTCCTCTACCAGGCGGTAGCACGTCGGAGGATCGTTCCTGCCTTCTTTCTTCTCCTGTTCTGTTGTTTTCGGCACTTCTAGGGATAGAGGGAAATATTAAATGTTCTGCCAACAGCTGTTCCATTAAACGCGAAGCGCAATACTTACCAACCAATAGAATATTGCTTCTATCGTGGTCCGTGCTTACTTCCGTTCGTGCGTGTGTTACGATTTGCTATAGAAAACGAATATGATTTGATAGCACAATTATTAATACCATTTAGTTTGATAAAGATTGATGTAACCCTTTATTAAAAGCTGTACTTACCAAATAGTTTTTCCGTAGTGGTTTCACGAGAAAAAACGAGCACGCACCGACGCGTCCTTCTGCTTGCAAAGTTGATTTAACACTACCACTTTTTCATGAGAACGCGAAGCAGCGCCTTCGTCGTGTGGATATACAGGTATTCCTCGATATACGCCATACTCGAAATACGCGATTTCGCTATACGCTTTTTTCTAAATTTGACAGTTCTTTGAGCAAATTGTACTAGGGTAACTGTACCAGTTTTCGGCACGCTAGTGCAGCAGTTTCACAAAAACTGCTCACAAATAAACATTTTTATTATTTTTCATGAAAGTGATGTTATTCTGGTTGATAAACTATCATAATATGTTACACTATTTTTTATTTGCCGATTCAAAGCCCTTTTTCATAAATATTCGTAAAAATGCAAACATTGCTTTTGCTCCTATTTTCGGCAGTTTGTTCCTATTTTCGGCAGGTTGTGTTCCTATTTTCGGCAGCGCGAATACGGGTCAGAAAATGTTATTTTCTATGTAAATATGTACAAAAAAATGTTTAAAGCAATTTTACACTCTTACTTTCCTAATACTGATGTTAAAAAGCACTTTAATTAATAATTTTATGTTGCATATTTTGGCCCGTTTTGACAGCCATTTTCATGCGACGTTTAAACAGAGCAGCATTGACAGAGCATTGACAGTTTGATGGTTATAGCGTACGGTGCAAATATTTATTTTTCTCTTAAGTTAGTGCATTGTTTGCCGTAAAATTGGTGATATTTGGTATAAGAAAGGTCATATTATGTGTCGATATACGCATTGTAGTGTTCTGATCAAGTTTAAAAGGAATATTCAGCCAAATCCAAGGTGTGTTATTGTTCCGAGTTTCAGCAGGAGCCCACAACATTGAGCTGTCAAAAATGAACATTTACTGTGTACCTATTTTCGGCAGCATTTAAAGTAAAAAATAACCTGTTTATCGTGATTTTAAAATTCCGAACAAGTTAGAATAAATTAAATAAGCATAAAACCTTAATATACACCACTTTTTCATTGTTTTACTGTTCTGATTCTCTTAATCACAAAACCTGCCGAACCATTGGCTGACAGCAAAGCTGCCGAAAAAAAGCACAATTTATTTGATATTTTGAAAAATACGTAATGAAATGGCGTGAAACTTCGTATGTGAATATCAAATAATTACACTTTCACTACAAAATTGTGTTTTGTGAAATTTTTTACCACATTTGTGCAGAATTTCACGTTTTTAGCTACCCTGCCGAAAACTGGTACAGTTACCCTAATTTTAGAAATCGAATGCCAAATGCAAAAGAAATTCCCTTTTGGTTGAATATTAAAAACCATTTTTAAAGGTGTACAATTGTAATCTTCAGTTGAAATCATATCAAATAACTAATTTAGTGGCTAAAACCTACTACTTCATGCAAAATTATACGAGAATTAGCTTTAATTTGACTGAAACCTCGAAATTCGACTTTCGCTAATATTCGAGATACGCTATTGCCTCCGGTCCGCATTGATAGCGTATATCAGGGAGTACCTGTACAATGATACAAAGAGCGGGCGAGAGGAGAACGCTTGCGTGAACGATTGATGTAGCAAGCGAAATTGGACAAGTCCCAGAAAAGCGAGACGCAAGAGTTTCTCTCTAATGATGGAAAGAGAAGAGCCATATGAAACATGAGGATGTTTGGTGTGACACAGCCAAGTTGCGAGCAAAACCAGACCAACACCCAGAAGAGCGAGGCAGAACGAAAAATAGATAATAATAGATACACATAAAAATCGCGCGATAATGCCGGTTGGGATATCGCTGAGGTGGTCTATGAATGTTACTGGCAACATTTTGTTTTGATATTGTTTAACCGTAGAGTTGGCAACCAGATTTACACACGTAAGTTGGCAACCGGCATACACGGGTATTCCACACGTTTTGATGTAAAAAAATTCACGATTTTCATAGGTAAACAATGCTTTCTATATTTTAATGCTGTAAGCAAGTAATGCCGACCATATATTCTCTTCTACTTCATTTATTCATTGAGTTTTTTCATTTTATTATAAAAATAACGGTCAAATTGAAATTTGGAATCGCCTGAATTTGATTAAAAAATAAGCAAAATACGAAAAGAGGAAGAAGAGAAACGTCATTCTCCATACAAAATGTATGGAATACCCGGGTATGCTGGTTGCCAGCTTACGTGGTAAAGATAAAAAAAATTCAAAATAAAATACTTACAGGCTGTTTATAATTACAACTTATGCACCAAAAAATCATAAATTAAAAGTTTGGAGGCTACGGAAAATTTCAGGTCAATAAAAGCAATGAATCAAAAGTTATTGCAGTTCGAAGCTGAAAAAAATACCCGGGTATCCGGTTGCCAACTTAAAGGTTAACGTAAAAAACTAGCCAATTAACAGCTCAGAGTTTATTTTTTATCATTCAGTTGTAGAATAAAGTGTTGAAAAATAAAATATACATCAAAAAATGTATTATAAAAGCAAAAATTCCAAATTAAGCGGATGTCAACAAAACGCACACTGCTGCTGTGTCATTGCATAAAACCGATTACCATGACTAAGGTAAATAGAAAATGTTGCCAGACAAATATCAAATCGGTTTGAATTTGGCCGGCAACAAAGTTGCGCTAGCTGTCAAAATCCATACATTTTGCCAGCAACATTGTTGCGCGCAAAGTGGGCAGAAAGGAGGTGTCGTCATGTAGAACAATTGGGCATCGAGGCTTTAGAAAAAAGCACAAAACCAGGATCGACGGCTGTTGTCAAATGCGACGAATGTTGCTTGTATTTAGATATGATATATGAATTGTTTTCGTTTAATATACATTTTTTTAGCATTAAAAATTCGTATTTTGCATCCACACTCCATAAATCGACATTTTACACGCTATAATATAGCTGCTGCCTGTAAACAAATATCGACGGCTGTGGTCAAACTGAATCTCAAAATGGCAACATGCCAAACGCTAAGAAGACACCTCCTCTATATTCCACCTTGGTTGCGCGCAACAAGATTAGGGCGGTGGCAACGCTCATCGGATGCGATTTTATCGGACGTGATTTATATGGGATTTGACAGATAACGTCGGACGTGCGATTTCGTCGTCCGACGTTATCTGTCAAATCCCATATAAATCTCGTCCGATAAAATCGCATTCGATTAGCGTTGCCACCGCCCTTAGACCAGTGCCTTAGAGCGTTTCTACATACACCGAGAATGCAGCTGAGAAAATAACTGACAGCATGCTTTGACAGCGACTGATAGCATTTTCGGTGAGAGAATTTTCCTCGGCATGCAAAGAACGATGGAGCTGAGAAAAAATTGAATTGGCAGTTTATATCGATCGATCAATTATAGTTTTTGCCGTCGTCTAATAATCGTAGAAATATTATTTAAAATTAAAATAAACTTTTTTGACTTCATTTTAGCGATTAAAATGGATTTTTTCAACATCATTTTAAAAGTCTCATCTTGGCGCTTTTCAGAGCTACTACACACACCAGCGTGAGAAACCGGTTGTCAATTCTCTCACAGCCATCTCTCAGCTGCAGTCTCGGTGGATGTAGAAACGCTCTTAGCCAAGGACCGTAAAGATATCAGGTCAAGTTATAAGCCCGTTTTGACAGCCAGGTGGAAGAAGAATCGACGAAGAAAACTGACAGTTAATTTTCCGCGTTTGGCGAACGCTTCAAGTTCTCGAAGGAAAATTTCCATTTTAAATCACGGGCTGTGTTCTAATAAACTAAAATATTCACCCAAATTGATCTCCACCAAATATTGACCATGCAAAACGTAAACAATATATCAATACACAAACAAGCGGAAAACCATCTGTTAAAACGGTGCCCAGGGGGGGGGGGGATCGCCAAAAGCGCTATAACTACACCTCATTATGAATTTCACCTTGGTTGTTTGGCTGAAATTTAGTTTACGCCGACGTTTACGCTTAGTGTGATGTCCGTATTACCGTATATATACACGATGCGCAATCTCAGATTGCGCATATATTCGTTTTATCAAAATATATGTCAATTCGCGTAGCCAACCCTGAGGTATAAACGTCATTTCCATACAATTTCAAATTGCGCCATGATTGCGCATAAATTTTCAAGATTATATGTCCGAGATATATAAATTTTGTTTGACAATTAAATATATCAAACCGATCCGTTTGACAGATAAATATATGCGCAATCTTAGATTGCGCATCTTAAATTAATACGGTTACACGTGCGAAAGGTTTTTTTTGTGCCAAAGTCTTAGTTTGACAAATAAATGCCCATCGAGAAATGAAGGAATTTTCCTTCGTCTAATACAAGGTGTATGTATTTAGAAGGTTGATTTTTATCGCTTAGGGCAGTGGCAACGCTGATCGGATGCGATTGTATTGGACGATATTTATATGGGATTTGACAGATAACGTTGGACGACGAAATCATCGTCCGACGTTATCTGTCAAATCCCATATGAAAATTTGACAGGCTGTCCGATAAAATCGCATGCGAAAAAGCGTTGCCACCGCGCTTATGCTGGTCGACATTGTGGGAGACATCTGTCAATCTCTGCAAACAAATTTCATTACCCCTCACTAGCCTTCCCCGATTTTTATAACACATCCCACGAAACAGTTATGTTAAGTCGAGAAATGTCATTTTGCTCTGAACAACTTCACGTTGTCATTTTAAAACTCTATAGTTTAATAAGGCCTTTAGTTATCGAACAGCTGACACAGCAACTATCGAACAGAAGCGTGTTTGTTTGTCTCGTTCGATTGGTCCCAGAGCGCTGCCTAATGCTGCGCTCTGGCACCAATCGAACACAACATCCGAGTTGAACAAACCCATATAATCATATGGAGGTGCACTGCCAGACACAAACAAACAAACAAGACAAATATGTCAAATCCCATACATTTTTCATGTTCGATGTCGTGTTCGATTGGTGCTAGAGCGCCGGGTAAGGCTGTGCTCTGGCACCAATCGAACACGACATCCGAGTCGAACAAACCCATATAATCATATGGAGGTGCACTGCCAGACACAAACAAACAAACAAGACAAATATGTCAAATCCCATACATTTTTCATGTTCGATGTCGTGTTTGATTGGTGCTAGAGCGCCGGGCAAACAATTGTATTGTCACGCGAATAACCCGGCAATCAAGCATTATTTACACATTAAAAAAGCTTCTATTGTTCTTTGTTGAAATTAATTATCAGGTTTTCACTTGCTTCACATGACAGTGGTTTTGTGTGCAAGGTGGTACACAAAATGCGGCTACACGACCCGAAAACTTTTTGACGTAGAGATTTCAGATTTTTTAAATTTTCGCATCGAGTCTTCTGGTCGTGTAGCGAGCCCTTAAGTGTTCTTCATGACGACACCTCCTTTATACCCACTTTGGTAACCTACCAAGTTCGCTACGTTTATTGGTACACCTGGAAAGTTCGTTGTCACAGGAACAAAGAGTTCGCATGTGTACATGATGATTTAGCTCATAAAGGGTGCTTAATAGAAAGTGGTTCTTTATATCTATTCATGAAGACGGTTTTGCTAAATAGTTCCATTATACACCGTTTTATTGAATGCACTTTCTATTGTCGTTGGTGTAAGTTGAAGTGGTGTGAATTTGGAAACAAAGACATATTAAATATTGCTACAGACAATTCATGTGTTCATGATACACATCTGATTGAATGAGCTTGGCAGAGTGTATGTGTGTGCTTTGTTGAGGACTTAATTGAGCATTCAACAACAAAAAACATATCCATAGGAACATAGCAACCAGCATTTGGAGCAGTTAATTCATTGGATTATGTAAAGTAAAATCACAAACTACGAGCCATCTGAAACCTACTGACAGGTATGTCCTTCAAAATCTGAAATTGATGAAAATGTGACCCTTATGTTATAAATAAATAAAGTCATCCATTTCGAGATGCGCAATAGAGTGTGTGTTATTGTTTGGTAATGTGTTAGTGAATGACTTGAAAATTTATTAAAATATTTCAACTGAATGCTTAGAATGCTTACAGTGTTTCACGGAATACGTACTGGTGCAATAGAAATGATTTTCAGATTTGCCGTTATTTGTTGTTATGCTGCCCTTTGTTAAAAGGGTATTTGTCTGGCTCGTGAGTGGAAGAAAAACAATATCTCAGCTGTTTGGAATTAATCATAGTTATTTTTTAAAGAATAATTTGGAAAATTGTTCGGATCATGATATTTCCTTCTCTTCTGGGTAAAGATACTATTGATAATTGCCATTTTTACAAGAGGTTTTAATCCTGATATAATGATGGGTTCTGAATAGAAGCCTAACAAACCGTGATTATCGCGCAGTATTAAATCTTTACTTATCCTCGGGCATTGATTTTCATATTCTTGCTGCTGCATCGTATTATTGCAATCGTATCATTTTTTTCGTGCTGAAAGCTATATGAATAGGTAGAAGAAAAATGTTGCTACACATCGAAGATCTATAAATTCATAAACGGTTTGCAGATTCAGAGTCCCTAATAACACACAAGGCTTCAAGGCCAGTCGCTGAGTAGGGACTGATAGGGAACTGATGCACTTGTGACACGTTCTCTACACAGAACAACTTTTTCCATGCAAAACGGGGGCAACATTTTGTTACAGTTCTGTTCCCACCCTCCGAGGCAAAACGGAAGTGGAACCAGGTAACTTAACTGAAAATCATACCCTTTTGCAGCTTGAACCGTGCAATAAAAACACTATTCCTTTAGAATATGGCCACTTACAGTACAGGCGGCAAAACAATCAATTTTCAACATGAAAAAATGATTTTAGCATCAAATGAACGGCATTTCAGCTACAAATAAATAATAAATAAAACAATTTATGTCCGCATGAAAGACCCCCTAAATAACCAAGATACCGAAAACGCCATCAATTTCTTGTACTAAAAATCTATTTGCATAAAAAAGCTAAAAAATTGTCAGTTTGGTGGGATAAACCACAAGGCCACAGAAGCAGCCACTTCTATGTTGTAGAAGTACATTATTTATGCACGGTTAATTCATTTACTCAACATGTATCACCCAAAAATGTGTTTAATTGTGCAAAGGAAGCTATAAAACTTGTGTTTGTTATAAAACATATTTGTGTAAGATGTGGATGCGTGTGTTTATTTACTAGCGAATGGACTCATTCATTTCGCTGGTCAGTGCACAGTTTATTTATTAATAATATTGCCGAAGTTATGCTGTGATGTAAGTGAATGAGTTAAAGTAATCGATGTGTTAAAATCATGTTCAGCATATTGACCTTAACCCGCATTTGATCCATCTTTTTCTCGCCAACATGTTTGGAAAAGGTGGGCCAAGCGTGGGCAAGGTCTATATATCTTATTAGAACTGACAGCTCTGATTGTTCTAAAATTTGGTGGGTTAACGACTGAATCGACCACCACTGACCCACGTGGATTTGAAGTGGCTTTTACAGTGGGTTAAGGCCGATTTGGTTACTTGGGAACGACCAACTTTTGTTGGTCGACGAATCGACGAAGAAAACTGACAGTTAGTTTTCCGAGTTTGGCGAACGCGTCTTGTTCTCGAAGGAAAATTTCCATTTTAAATCACGGGCTGTGTTCTAATAAACTAAAATATTCACCCAAATTGATCTCCACCAAATATTGACCATGCAAAACGTAAACAATATATCAATACACAAACAAGCGGAAAACCATCTGTTAAAATCGGTGCCCAGGGGGGGGGGGGGGGGGGGGATCGCCAAAAGCGCTATAACTACACCTCATTATACATTCCAGCTTGACCGCGACAATTTTTTGGGAGCTCTTAGTTCTAAAAAATCTTCTCAGTTTTAGAACAAAATCAAGGGGAACCGTGTTCGTCGCGGGTTTGTGAGTTTTTCACAAAAGGGCCAGGCTCGCGATTCGAGACGAAACGATCGAAGCTAGCCATACTTTCGTGCTAAAAAAGTGTCGCGGAAGATTTTTTGGGTCGTCTAGAAGCAGTGTAATAGCTATCTTGTATCTCGGGGACCGCCTGTATTTGAATTTACTGTTCGTGTTAGATAAAAACAATGTGAGTGATTAACAATTTTTGATTGATTGTTATTGTAGAGTTCCTCTATTTATGTAGTCCGTTTGCTTCGGTGTCTACTAGACAACTGTCGGTTGCTCTGGTCTCTCGCAGTCTTCTCCAAGTTGGAATATAGAGGAGGTGTCTTTTTAGCGTTTGGCATGTTGCCATTTTGAGATTCAGTTTGACAACAGCCGTCGATATTTGTTTACAGGCAGCAGCTATATTACTTACTTACTTACTTACTTATCCGGCACTACAACCGCTTTGCGGTCTTGGCCTGCCTCAGGAGTGTCCGAAACCGCTCACGGTCTCGCGCCTTCGTCTGCCAGTCCGTTATCCCGGCCTTAATGGCGGACGCCTCCACGCCATCTTGCCACCTCAATTTGGGCCTACCACGCCTCCTCTGTCCTTGTGGACGGCCTAAAAAGACTTTACGGACTGGGTCGTCCGTTTCCATGCGTATAACATGGCCAGCCCACCGGAGCCTGGCGAGCTTGATACGCTGTACGACAGTGAGGTCGCCGTACATCTCGTATAGCTCGTCATTATAGCGGCTCCTCCATTGTCCTTCCACACATACGGGGCCAAGTATCCTTCTGAGCATCTTCCTCTCGAACGCGGCTAAGAGGGTTTCGTCAGATTTGGACAGTGTCCATGTCTCAGAGGCTTATGTGAGTACTGGTACTATATAGGTACTATATAGTCCCAGCTTCGTCCGTCGCGACAGGTTCTTTGAGGTGAACTGATTTTTCAGGCTGTAGAATGACCGGTTGGCAGCCAGCATCCTTGCGCGCAACTCAGCTTCCATGCTGTTGTCGTTGCTGACCTTTGACCCAAGATAGGTGAATTGTGGGACAACTTCAAAAGTGCGTTCACCTATCTGCACGTCACGCCTACGTAGATTCTGATTATTTGTTGGTGGGCCCGCTGATGTTGCCACCATCAGTTTGGTCTTTGCCTCGTTTATCTGCAATCCGAGGCTCTCTGCCGCCTGCTCGATCCCTTGGTAGGCTTCTGCTACATAGGAGAGCCGCAGACCAATGATGTCTATATCATCAGCGTATGCCAGGATCTGGGTTGACTTATAGAAGATGGTTCCCGTAGTCTCCACCCTCGAGTCACGGATGGCCCTCTCTAGCGCCAGGTTGAATAAGAGACAAGCAAGCCCGTCCCCCTGGCGCAGACCCTTGGTGGTAGCAAAAGGTCCTGAGAGTTTTCCATCCACCCTCACCTGGCATGTGATGTTGGTCAGTCATTCTAACTAGCCTTATCAGTTTGGCCGGGATTCCAAAAGAGCTCATAGCGTCATACAGTTTTACCCTGGCTATGCTATCATATGCGGCTTTGAAGTCAATGAAGAGATGGTATGTGTCGTGTCTGTATTCAGCCATCTTCTCCAAGATCTGCCGCATGGTGAAGATCTGATCAGTGGTTGATTTTCCGTTTCGGAATCCTCTTTGATAGTTTCCGACTATCTCTTCGACGTGCGGGACAAGGCGATCCTGAAGGATCAGGGAGAATATTTTATAGGCGGTATTCAACACCGTAATACCCCTGTAGTTGTTGCAGTCCAACCTGTCTCCCTTCTTGTATATGGGGTAGATGATGCCGAGATTCCAATCACAAGGCATCGATTCGCTATCCCACACCTCAGTAACAATTTGATGAATCTCGTTTTCTAGTCGTGCACCTCCATTCTTGACCAGTTCGGCTGCAATTCCGTCGGTTCCGGGTGCCTTGTTATTTAGCAGCTATATTATAACGTGTAAAATGTCGATTTATGGAGTGTGGATGCAAAATACGAATTTTTAATGCTAAAAAAATGTGTATTAAACGAAAACAATTCATATATTTTATCTTAATACCAGCAACATTCGTCGCATTTGACAACTGCCGTCGATCCTGGTTTTGTGCTTTTTTCTAAAGCCTCGATGCCCAATTGTTCTACATGACGACACCTCCTTTCTACCCACTTTGGTCTTCTCCCCTGCCGACAACTGACAGTTCTTCCTACTGATACTTGTTATTGTTTATAATTTCTATCCTTTGACATACGTATCCTACATCTCTTACCCAGTCCAAAACTATGAATAACTTTATAACAATAACTAGATGAATTCAATATCTCGAGAACTTAGGTTTACGAAACACAATACTTTCCGTTTAACAGCGCATATATAAAAAAAACTCAATCCTTGTACCTCGATGGCATGTTGATGCATCTTCTTGGCCTTTTACTTATTGGGGTCTCATCTCGATTTTGCTTATGTCCTATCTTTTCCTTAAATAAATTATCTATTAAGGGAGCGTCCATAGTTGTACCTTCACCCTGTGGGGCATCTCGTATTTCTCTAGCTATAGGACATTTTTTACGTGTGCTACTGGCCTACGATAATTCTTTCCTTGCTCATTAACGACAACTACTTCTGTGCCGTTTCTTTGTGTTACAGTAAAACGCTATGATCAAAAGGTTGGCTCCAGTTTCCCTATTTCATAGTTCCTTATAAATACTGTGTCTCCAACACTGATTTCAGCTGCTCTCGCATGTCGTTTTTTATCAGCATACAACTTCCCATGCAACTTTTTCATCCTATCTTTATCCCGAACTTCTTCGTCCCTATTCCAGTAAGGGTCCGTTTTTAATGAGGGTAGTATTTTTTTTACAGGTCTACTCGTTAGGAGTTCCATTGGTTTTCCTGTAACCGAATGGGGCGTTATATTATAAACATACACGTATTCCTGAATAGCTTTCCTCCAATAGTTTTTCGTTGCTTTGGCAATTCTTAGCGTCCGGAGGATACCTCTATTCTGTCGCTCAACCAACCCATTCATCTGCGGCCAGTATGGAATAGTATGTATGAGTCGAATATTCTTACTTCCACAGTAACTTAAGAATTCTTCGCCGCTAAAAGGTGGCCCATTATCAGATCGAATTGTCTCAGGATAAGTATGGCAATGAAATATACCATCCAGTGCTTCAATTGTTTTTATGGCAGTCGTAGCATGCATTTCCGTAACCGTGAGGAACCGACTGTAATAGTCAACTGTAATTAAAAATGTGGCACACCCCTTTGCAGTGAAAAAGTCTATTGCTAGATCTTGCCAAGCTCTTTCTGGCATTTCTTTCCTTATCATTGGTTCCGGTGGCCATTGTTGACCTACTAACGCGCATCCTTCACGTTCCTGTACCCTACTTTCAACATTCCGATCCATGAACGGCCACTACATTTTCTCTCTGATAATTCTCTTCATTGTTGCTACTCCTGGATAACCCCTATGGGCGATATCCAGTGCCCTAGGTCGCAATTTTTTTGGAAGCACGATGCGGTCATTTCGGACTGCCACTCCATTTATCGCTCCTAGTTCCTTTTCAAAGCCCTGAAAGGCAAACAACTGTGGTGGCCATGTGTGTTTCAATAGCTTTTTTAAGCCCTTTCATTGTAGTATTTCGAAGAGGTTTCGTCTTTGATTTCTTCTAACGTTATGGACAATGGTCCTGTGCCAATAGAACATACATAGTGCTCTGTATCTTCATCAAAGGGTATATTAGGGGGAGGACACAACCTCGACAAGATGCCCGAAATATTGTTATGGCCTGGAACATGTACAACTGTAAAATCATACGGTTGTAACCGTAGTGCCCATCCCTCGGCCCGAGTACAGGCCCATTTTCCTTCTTAGGGCTTTCCCCCCAATACGTATCCAATGTTTTATGATCCGTGTACACTGTAAACTGTATTCCGAATAGGTATGTGCAAAATTTCTCTACAGCCCAGACCACAGCTAACGCTTCTCTCTGCGTTTGCGGGTAAATTTTCTCGGTATCTGTGAGGCCCTTTGATGCGAAACTGATAATCCTGGGATCCTCATTGCTATTTCTCTGCGTCAGTATTGCCCCCAGGCCCAATCCTGACGCGTCCACATACAAATCAGTGGCGTCTTTAGGATCGAAAAAATCCAAACTGTGCACTGTGTTTGCTAACTCATTGCGTAGATCATCAAACGCCTTATGTTGTTCTTCTCCAAACACTTAAGTTTCGCCTCTAATGAAGCTTCTTAGGGGCTCTGTCCGCGAGAAGAGATGTGGGATAAATTGATCCACAAAGTTAACTAGGCCCAAAAAGCTACTAGCTTCTTCTTTTGTTTCTGGAAGCCTGAAATTTTTTATCGCCTCAATTTTATCCTCTGTTGGGCTTATACCCTTTGAATTGATTTTGAATCCTAATATTTCTAGCTCTTCAACCTGAAACATGCATTTTTCTTTGTTGAGCAGTGCATTATTTTGCTTTAGTTTATCCAACACCTGTTTCAAACGTGTGTTATGTTTGAGAATGGATGCTCCCCATACAACAATATCATCTAGATAGATAATTACTCCTTCTATCTCAGTTAGCATCTCCGTCATTATTCTCTGAAATATTTGTAATTTCACGAGAATCTGGGTGTAACTCCACATGGTAGTAGGCTGACGTGATGTCAAGCTTGGAAAATATTTTGGCACCTTTTAGTTTGTTAAGGAGTGTATCGATGATCGGGAGAGGGTAGTGTTCCCGTTGGAATGCCTTATTTGGTTATCGCATGTCAATACAAAGACGGATGTCATCTTTACCCTTGGGGACTACCACCATTGGTGATATCCATTTCGCAGGTCCAATAACTGCTTCGATTATGTCTGCATCCAACATTTCTTATGGCTTTTAATTAACTTTCTCTTCCATCGCAATGGGTATCCTGAGGTAAGCTAGCTTCTTAGGTATAACAATCTGATCTATCGATAACTGTAACT
This sequence comes from Anopheles merus, assembly GCF_017562075.2. Lineage (NCBI taxonomy): Eukaryota > Metazoa > Arthropoda > Insecta > Diptera > Culicidae > Anopheles > Anopheles merus. Next base: position 23,858,421 of record NC_054081.1, read on the forward strand.
GAATGCCTGGAAATTTTGGAAACGGGGGTTTGCTTTGTCCTAAGCAGTGCTGCAAAATGTCATGAGTATCACGAGTATTTCACCAACAAAAACAATGAACATATCCGTGGTAGCTTGATGCTCATTGCTGATAGTCAATAAAAGTGCGTCATGACATGCAGAACACGACATGTGAATACTTGAGTCTAACGCGATACTCTGACTGACAAGCTTAGCTTAATGACGGCGCAAGCATAATCATGATTTTTTTCTGGCTATGAACAGAGCTGCCAAATGCCACTGTTTCAGTCATCAACACTCATGACTGAAACGAAGCTCAAATCAGATCACGTACACAACTGAGATGATCAGTGACTATACTCAAACAGTTGGTGGATAAATCACATGCTTGGTGACATTTAGTTTAGCACCCAACTTTTGATCACTCACTTGGTCACGACATTGTTGTCGGCGATAATCGCGACATTCTTGGAATATTCTTTGCGCGTGGGCTCTAGCAACAAAATGAGCATGCTTTCTCCCTCTATCTGTTTTGATTATCTGTCGGGTCAAACAGAGCGAGAAAATATGCTCATTTTGTTTCTTGGAACCACTCGCACCCATCGCATATCTCCCATGACCATCGCGAAGATCACCGACTGAAAATGTCGCGACCAAGTGACTGACCAAGAGTTGGTTGCACACAATGTCACCAAGCATTTGATGGTCGCACCAACTGTTTGAGTCTCGCCTCTGATCATTAAAGTAGAGCTCGTGACGCTGAGATTATTTTGTTTCAGCCGGAATTTGTCATGACAATGTCAGTGACATTTTGCAAAACTGATCACAGAAAAAAAAGTCATGACATAGTGACTGACCAAGCGATGGTCGCAAACATGTCATGAGGATATATTAGTCACATCATCCGTTCTGAGTATCACCTCTGATTATCACAATTGAGTACGTGACGCTGATATGGATTTTGTTTCAGTAAGATTTTTTTATGACATAGACAGTGACATTTTGCAGCACTGGTCCTAAGGTATTAACTTCTAATCCAACCTTCAATATTCTTTACTCTTCTGCTGTCTTTTTGCAAAGTAAACATCGCTCCCTCTATCACAAAGAATCCTGTGTATGCCCTGGGTTTCGATTCGTTAATTTTTACCCAGGCCTCAAAAACAGCTAACACCTTTAATGGTATATTGGATGCATACGCATTAACCTGACGATTACATTTAATTTTCACGTTAACAAGTCTGGCCTTATTTTTAATTAGCTTCTGCCATACTTCCTTGGTCACTGTATTGATCATGGCGCCCGAATCGATCAGAAACACAATCGGTACTTGGTCAATGTATCCCTCGATCATTCCATCATCGGTGTTATGTGGCTAAAATATAAGGTATTATAATGTCATTAGTTTTAGCATGGTTGAATATTCAGCTTCCTCATTTAATTATTTATTTTTTTATTATTATTATTAATATATTTTTTTACGACTGCTACTCCTCAATTCACGAACATCATAATTTCAATAATTTCCTACAATTATTTCCGTTTTCTCTTCATGCTAAGTAATATAAACCAAAAATATACCAACTAACAGGAAAACAAGAATTCAACATACCCCAATCAATAGAAAGGTATCCACCAGCTCCCTTAATCATTAAAGGTTGTTACTTTACCTTTTCTTCGTATTCTTATCGATATCCCGCGTGTCCTGTTCTTGCCTCAGAAACCTCATTTCGCAATGCGTTGGTCCCTTCAGGTTTCTGCCACCGATACCGATCTGTTGGTTGAATTGCTCGCCTGTTTTGTCCACCAGTGCTTTTCCTTGCAAAATGCTCCAATTGTCCACATCTGTTGCATCGAGAATTTCTTTAGATGTGATCGTTTGAAGATCGAGAACAATCTTTCTTTTGATGTCTCCATGAGCCACATCGATTACAATCCAAAGACGATCTGCTAACTGTTCTCCAGTTTCGTCCCCGATAATCGCTTCCCGAAGATGCTGCTTTCTTTTCCGTCGTATAATTGACAGCTAGCACATTGTTCTCTCCCTTAAAGGGATGTGTTTTTTCCTTTTGTTTTACCAGCACTTCCCGATTGACCGCGTAATTGATTAGACTGGTCAAATCCATCGCTCCTTCCAGACCCTTGTCTCTAACTCTCTCATCACTTGCTCCAACCGTGATTTGCTGGAGAATCTCTTTTTCTATGCGGTCCCCAAAATCGCAACTAGCAGCTTGTGTTCGCAGACGTAACATGTAGCGATTGAAGGGTTCGTCAAATTTTGCGTAACTGATCGGAATACTTCGAGTTCAACCCTTTCGTTTCGCTTCCCAATGAAGAACGCGTCAAGGCGTTTAACTGCATTATCACACTCGGGAATTTCTTGAGGTGCCATCGGTGGCTTAGGGGGATCCGGATATACCTCTCCTAATACCGGTACCAAATTGTAGAAGATACGCTTTAATCCTCTGCCCCCACGGGCCAACATTAACAACAGCTTCTCATGTTGTGATTCAAACTGTTTCAATTCTAAAACAATTTCACACGACCTATGCCATTCTTCCCACTATCGCCGCAGTGCCGAGCTGTCTACGGCATCATTAAATGGTTCCACTTGAAAATGCTGTTCCATCTGTAGAAAATACAAAGATTATAATTATAACTCAACTTACTTCATTCTTTACCATTATTCAAATAAAAAAAAACCCTTTTTAAATTTGTTTCTCTCTATCGCCCCCCGTTTTCTATTTCCGCCAAGATAATAAATTAATTTGCTTTACTCTTTCGACACACACTTCTGGCCACCTTTTAACTCATATCCTTTCCGTCCTTTACCGTTGCTTTCACCCACACTATTTCGGTATTGCCCTATACTACTCTGTGTGCTTAGAGGTCTTTTCCACGCTCCCCGCAAAATCTGGTGGTGTGCGCTTGGGTCATTTATCGGACTCGCTATTGTCTCGTGAACCACGTTTTCTGTCTCTACTTTATTCTTCACAGTGCGCTTCGAGATCTCTTTTTTTCGGACTCGCAACAAAATCTGGTGGTGTGCGCTTCGGTCATTTACCGGACTCGCTATTTTCACTTAGCACAATCGTCATTTCTTGACTGAAACTACATCAACGTGGTTTTGCCGCAAACTTTCTTTCCTCTTACCCCCCTTCTCCTTTTTATTCCAATCCTTTACCATTTGTACAGTCGATCAGTTATGGACACTAAGTATCAAGTACACTAGTACTACAATCACTACTCACAAGTTCGCTTATCACTTATATCTTGTAAAATTGAACTAGGATGCTATACGACTTTATCGTAGTCTTAACAACTTTTCCACCTTACCGCGTCTAGCACTTCTGTTTCTCCTTTCTCTTTTTTTCGTACCGGCTGCGCCAAATGTAGAGTTCCTCTATTTATTTAGTCCGTTCCCTTCGGTGTCTACCAGCCAACTGCCGGTTGCTCTGGTCTCTCGCAGTCTTCTCCCCTGCCGACAACTGACAGTTCTTCCTTCTTATACTTGTTATTGTTTACAATTTCTATCCTTTGACATACGTATCCTACAGTTATAAAGCTCAATAAATCAAAGAAATTGGTGAAAAATGTGAATCTTGACTGAAAAATTATCGTGTCTTACGTACAGTAGATTTTTTTGAGACGGAGTCCGAGTTCGACAGTAAAATACTAAACGAGGCCCAAATAACCAAATCGGTCTTAACCAAGGACTGTGTAGGAACGAGGTCCCGTATTGTAGAACGATTTGACAAGCAACCAAATGTTCTTTACAGGTAGATTTACATCTAAGAGCCCTTTTCGATTTGTAACGACCAAGCGTTTTACAGGTGGCGGAAGGTTAATTAGCCGTTTTAATATATTTTATAATAAATTTGGAAGAGCACACGAATAATTATAACGCAGAAGTCAGTGGCTTACGTCTGTTCAGTTCAATATCGCGCCAAGAAGAGAGCTTTATTTTATGACAGTTCAACTAGCGCCACGGCTGCTCCAGCGGTCAGAGTATAAGGCGTTTATCCAGCTGTCATACGTGCACGGTGTTCGGGATGAGTGCACAGTGGACAATTATGGTCCGGACGTGCAAAGGGACTCTTGCATATCGCTGGTCAGTGCACACTTCATATATTTATAATATTGTCGAAGATGTGCAGTGATCTAAGTGGATGAATTAAAGCAATCTAGAGGTTAAAATCTTATTCAGCCTATTGACCTTAGTCCGCACTTGATCCATCTTTTCCTAGTCAACATGTGGAAAAGGTGGGACAAGCGTGGGAAAGGTCAATACATAAGATCGGATCCGATAGCTCCAATTGTTCTAAAATTTGGTGGGTTAACGACTGAATCGACCACCACTAACCCACGTAGGTTTGAAGTGACTTTTTTGGACCGTTTTGATTATTTGGGTTTGACACTTCTTGGACCATTATCCATGGAAATCGAAATCGGGCATCCGCATGGTCCCGAGCTGACCGAGCTGGATAATCGACGTTCTACTGTACTTGTTTACATACGCTAGTCATCGGAGCTTCATCAAAAATCATCACTAGCTATTATGAAAAATTATGAACAGTTATGTATTTTTTCCTGGTTATCTCATCCTGCTATCTCATATTATCTTGCTCCTAAATGTGGAATAGATGCTGGATTAATACTATGTTAAATAATATTTCGACGAAACAGTATATTCCTTGCATGATATGAACAACAGGACGAATGACAGATTGGTAACGGAATTATGAAAAATACAGAAATTAAACCTTTTTGACAATTGAGATCGGTAACAGCATCGTTAAAGTTAAAAAATAAAAACAAATGAATTTTCGGTTATTCTTAAAGCTCATTATCGGCAATTGTATTTTTTTACTGATACATCAGTAAGGTACAGGGTTTCTCAGGCTAGCTCAACATCGTAACACTATTTTTCGAACACGTCAAACGATTGTCAATATCGTACATTAACTCTTTTCGATTTGGTAACACTAGGTTTTGAACGCGTAAAATCCCAACTCGAATCTGGAAAATCTTTGTTGGCTGTCTTGTCACCCATTATACCGTTGTAAATGGTTGTTAACATTCGATCAAAAGGGAATTTATTTGGCATTTTACAATTGAAAAATTTAGAAAACCGCGTATTTCCGAATCCTGCGTATAAGCGTTACTGTGTATCTCGGGGACCGCCTGAACGCCTGAAAAAACGAAGATGTGGAATTGTATTCTGCACAACTCATACATTCATTGTTATTATCTATCTTTTAAGCATTTTCTGCAATTTGCTCAAAGCTCCTGTCCATATAGTTGTGGTAGATGCTGTATTTTAGTTTCCTGTTATCATTTGCGGTAATACAATTTATACATTTAACGACGTTGTGTGTTTGTCGTGAGCACGCTACTTTATTTTTTACAATCCACATTCATATGTATCGTCCACATCTTCTTATCGTCCACATTTGTTTCCCTCATTACATGGAAGGACTCTTTTACTCTTTTACGAGAGCGATCAAAACCGATGTAAACCCTAACTTTTTAGTAAATAAAGAGCTGTATCAGAATCCACTTCCATCAGTATTCAGTGGAACCCCTTTATAACGAGTGCCCCTTATAATGAAATAATTTTTGAAATAAGATTTTCGCATAACGGGCAAATCTAAACCCTACGGACAAAGAGCGGGATATTTTTTAACATGGTTTGTGTAAAAACTTAGGTTAAGCCGATGGAAAATTTCCTAGGCTTAAAAAAGGTGTGAGGGTGGTTCCTGCTTCCATACAAACTACACGGTGCGCTCTCTCAATGCTCGCGAGCGACCAAGTGCGAGCATCCTTTCGTGTGCTTGTGTTTGTTTCTTTCGTGGTGCGCTGTGTTCGTTTCTTTCGTTCAGCGATCGCTCACACTCGCTGCGCATTTTTTTGTTATCCAAAGCTAAACAAAAACATAAACAGACTTAAATATTTTTTTTCAGCACTTTATTGATGCTTTTACATACTTGAACTTGAACATTTTTCAAAATTATAACACCAAGCGCCCAGGAGGCTGACAAACAGAGAAGGAGAGTGAACAAAGCTGTGATTCCAAAGCGAGCCACACAGCGACGAAGTCTGGATCCAGAGTGTTAACTGTAGGTTTTTACGCACACCATGGTAAAATATCCCGCTCTTTGTTTGTAGGGAATTCACCAATTGTAATATGGGAATAGTTGTGTAAAACATGTGTGCGTATCAGGTAGCATCATTTGCACTGCTTACCTGCCGTATGCCGCTGTGATACCGAGCGAGACGCATAGATAACGCGTCAAGAGGACATGTTTAGCCGTGAGAAAACTTTTCTGTGTCTCGTTTGCCTTGTTCTTGCCTTTAGATCCTGATGAGTGAAGCTTGCAAATGTTTCGGGAACGTTCGTAAAAATCGATTGAAAATCGAGAAAAATCGCCGCGGGTCGCTATTTTGACAAATCTGTTGTAATACAATAAAAAAAAAGTAAAAGTAACTTGTCGTGAGTCGAGCCCTCGAGTCGAGCTCCAGTGCCCTATGTTCGGTGGCAGGACCGATGCAGAAGGCCTTAACAGCCTTTTAGACATCGGATGCTGTCGGTTGCACGACATCATCAAGTCGTGGTTACACGTAACTGGCTGCGTACGCAACTATTTGTGTAAAGAGTGATGCATATGTTTGTCAACAACTTGATTAACATGGTCATATACCTGTGCTAGGACAAATTATAAAGTCTCGAAAGCCTGTATAGCCCGTTATGTCGCGTAGGATGTTAAACCAAAAAGAGAATAAGAACAATTTGTGTAAGGTGCAGATTTTCCACAATACCATCGGCCGTATCGGGGAGCTCGTTCGTTTCCGGGAACGTTAGCCGCGACGCTCATTTTCACTCATTTCATAGCCCTATGAAATGATCGAGATGATATGAGACTATGATCGAAAATTAGAAAACCGTCTAGATTTTATTCTGCCCAATCTAGTGGTACAACTCTGTCCACTCATGAGCGACGAACGTTCTTGGACGAACGAGCTCCCCGATACGGCCGCCCCGTCCGGCAAAATGAGTGTATTTTTTGAGTGATTTGAGTGACGCTAGCGAAATACAGTCGGGGCGAGTACCGGCTTCGAACGACGAAATCCGTTCGACGCTCATGAGAGAATGAGAATCATGAGATACAACTGTCAATCATTTAAAGACGTTTATATCTACGATTCAAGGATGGTAAAGTTTTGAATTTTGATTTTTTTGGCGTTGGTATTGGATTTCATTCGTTTCATTCAAATTCAGGAGGGACGACAGGATTGGATTTACTTTATAAAAATGTTTAAAAATACTGATTGATTTTATTTTAAAGAGTTATAAACGTTATTTACATGGTGATAATGTTTTGCAATATTTTTCTATAAAGTTTTCAGCAGTGTAACAAATTTATGCGAAAAACATTAATCTTTATATATATTATTATGTTATTGCATAATACTTTATGTACTTTATATTTGTAGGTATGTAATATATACATATATATATATATATATATATATATATATATATATATATATATATATATATATATATATATATATATATATATATATACATGGTGTTCGGGATAAATTTGACACCTGGCCTTTGGGTATATATCTCAGGGTTGAGTTGACGTATCGAAATGATTAATATGTCATTCGATTGCTAAAAGTTGTGCGAACAAGTGTAAAAGCTCCGTAAATATGTGGAACCCGTCCGAATTGCACAAGCGCGTAACGTGTGTTATGATGGTTCGTGCCGGCCATACGAATGCCGAAATTCGGAAGGCGGCGATGTGTTCGCTGAACACCGTAAAAACAATACGCGTACAGCTCGAGGAGTGTGGTGAAGACGTGGATAGTATTATTGTTCGCAAACAGCATAGCAGGCGGTCGGATTGTGTGCGGACCGACGCGTTCCTGGCCGGATTGCAGCAGCGGGCGACGGCCGATGCCGGCGTCGGCATCCGGGCCCTGGCGCGAGACGTTGGCGTGGCCCCGAGCATCGTCAAGGTGGCGTTAAATGAGGACCTGAGGTACGCGTCGTACCGTGGTGAAGCCGTGGATTGAGACGGTGGCCAATGGGCGGCCGTACGTTTGGCAGCAGGATTCTGCACCATGCCATACGGCCTTAAAAACACGCCAATGGCTCACTGCCAATTTCGACCGATACACCAGCACCGACGTTTGGCCACCCAGCTCCCCTGACCTTAATCCTATGGATTACTTTGTGTGGGGCACAGTTGAGCGGGACATCAACAGGGCGTCCTGCAATACCAAAGCGAAGCTGGTGGCCAGAATAAAGGCCGTGTTTGCGGCCATCCCCAGGAACATGGTTGTCCGGGCTGGCGCGCGGTTCCGGAAGCGGGTGCAGGCGGCCATCGACGCGGAGGGGGGGGGGGTACTTCGAATAAAAATGCGGCAAACATGGTTAGCTAAAATTTGTAGAAAAAAATTCTTTTTAATGTTTAACATAAATTTGATAAAAATTCCTTTCCTATTCCCTCAGAAATTGTCAAATTTATCTAGACGGTTTTCTATATATATATATATATATATATATATATATATATATATATATATATATATATATATATATATATATATATATATATATAGCGACAGTTTTTCTATACATATATGTATATATTTATATATGTATATCTCTATATTTATATATATATATATATATATATATATATATATATATATATATATATATATATATATATATATATATATATATATATATATATATTTATTTATATATATATTATATATATATAACTATTGTTGCGAAAGCAACTTATTTTTACCGGTAGTCTATAGTAAATTAAATGACACGTTTTATAAAATTTGGTTGTGACAATAAGCTATAAAGAACGTGTCTTTTTTATTCCAATAACGATAGAAAAAGGGCGATGGCGTACTTCACACCTGTACTTATACCCCTCGCACTATAACCGTCTTCGCTTCGGCTTCGTGTCGCGATCGCGCGAGTCGACCTGCGAGTCGATGTTGGCCCATGCAGCAGAAAGCGTTAGGGCATTATTACACTATAATATTCTCCCCATCAGTGATAGAATCTCGTTTCACTCATGTTCCCGCGATGCTTTCTGTACCTCTTTATCCTATCCCTCACAATCCTTTGCTGAGATTACAGTCCTTTCATCGTTTTCGCTTCTCACATCCAAAACCGCGAGTTTAACTGCCGGACGCTCCAAAATTCCATTAGCGGTTTGTACTGTAGCTCGTCGTACTTGTCCGTCCCCAGAAATTTTTACTGCCAACACACGTCCCTTTGGCCAGCTGTTGCGTGGCAAGTTGGCGTCCACGATAAGGACGATGTCCCCTTCCTTTATTGGCCGGACTGGCTGAAACCACTTCGAGCGGCGCGTTAGAGTAGGTAGATAGTCTGCGACCCATCTCTTCCAGAAGACGTCAGCGTTACGTTGCGCCGTCCTCCACATTGATGATACCGCAGCTGGTGAATCTTCGAAAGGGGCGAGGGGCTTCGTACCGTCAGAGCTGCCCAGAAGAAGGTGGTTCGGCGTTATGGGCATATCCATCTCATCGTTAAGGGGAACGTATGTTAACGGCCTTGAGTTAACAATCATCTCCACTTCGGATAACGTAGATTGCAGCACTTCATCCGATGGGAGCCGTGGAAGGTTGAACTCGTTCAAGACTCGTTTAACGGATCGCACAAGCCGTTCCCAACATCCGCCAAAGTGAGGAGCAGCGGGAGGATTAAACGTCCACCTAAAAGTTGAACTGGAGAACTGAAGTATTAGTTCGTCTACGTTTACCTTCGATATATCCTCCTTCAGCTCCCTTGATGCTCCGACGAAATTTGTTCCACGATCACTGATGATTTCCCTTGGTGAACCACGTCTCGCCACGAATCGACGTATCGCCAGGATGCAAGAGGACGTGTTAAGCGAATGCGCTACCTCTAGGTGAATGGCACGGGTTGTTAAGCACGTGAAGATAGCACCCCATCGCTTTTCCGTCCGACGTCCCACTACCACGTACATTGGTCCGAAATAATCCAGGCCCGTATACGTAAAGGCCCGTTGTGCGACCGCTGTACGACATTTCGGTATGCTTCCCATCATCGGTGGATTCGGCGCAGCTTTGGAGTTTTTGCAATGCTGACAAGAATTCCTAACCCTGTTGTACTCCGCCAACACTCGCGGGATGTAGTATCTTGCGCGAACCTCGTTGACGACCGTGCGGTGGTTACAGTGACGGTATTTCACATGATATGCGTGCAGGATTAGTTCGGTAACGTGATGTCGTCTTGGCAAGATAATAGGCCTGCGTAACGCTTCGTCTGCTAGTGAGCATTTATCCAAACGCCCTCGCATCCTAATTAAACCATGCTCGTCCAGTTCTGGTGACAATTTATAAAGGGAGCTATCTTTCTTCAGCGGTCTCCGTAGCCCTTCTTCTAGTTCAGTTCGTTGGTTGAGCGACTTCATTTCGTCTGGGAACGCTTCTAGTTGAACATGCATGATTATGAAGCATTCAGATGCAGCTAGCTCTTCCTGCGACAACGGCCCCCGTGTAGGCGGTAATCCAGATATCCGGTGTCGAGCGTTGTTGATGAATCGTACCACATACCCTATCGATCGTACGAGTCTCGTCCACCTGGAAAATCTAGCAAACGTTATTGTAGGTTGTGTGACAACGTGATGAAGTACACAACGCCGTAGTTCTTCCGATATGCCTGTCGATACGGGATTTTCTGCTGGCCACTCATCCTCGGATTTCCATATGAAGCTGGGTCCACGAAACCATCTACTAGATGGACTCATATCGGGAATTTTCTGCCACTTCGTTCCTTCGTCTGCAACGTTTGCTTTGGTGGAAAGCCATCTCCATTCGTTGACGTCCGTCTTTTCCAGAAGCTCGCTTACCCGAAAAGCTACAAACGGGTTGTACTTCCGATGGTCTGATTTTAGCCAGCTTATCACATTTCTCGAGTCCGTCCAGAACACCCTTTGCCCGATCTTTAGCCGATGTGAAGCTGCAATGCTCGTGGCTAGTCGGGCGCCAATCACAGCGGCTTGAAGCTCTAACCGAGGAATCGACAGGAACTTCAGCGGAGCGACGCGCGTTTTCGATCCGATCAAGGCGCACTCGATCACGTTGTCCTCCTCGAAACGGAAATATGCCACAGCTGCCATCCCGTATTCACTGGCATCGCAGAAAACATGCAATTGTATGTTTGGAGTTGCGGCGGACGTTGTCAGGCGATAGCAGCGTGGAACCATGACGGACTGAATTGTTGGTAAAACGTGGATCCATTTTCGCCATCTCTCCGCACAACCTGCATCGATCGGTTGATCCCAGCTGTAGCCTGAGCGCCAGATCTCCTGCAGTAAAATCTTTATAAACATTAAGAAGTTTCCAATGAGGCCAAGAGGATCATATATTAGCATTAATGTACGCAATACTTCGCGTTTCGTTGGGATTCTCGCACCGGACAAGAGGCTTCCATCATGTTTAATGTTGAGGCGGAATGTAAAGGCGTCCTTAGTGGTTTCCCACCACATGCCTAAAACCTTTTCTGCAGAGGATGACTCTAGATCCATGCCTTTACTATCTTCGTTGTTAACTCCCCACCGTAGCTGCTCTAAAACTTCCTTCGAATTCGAAACCCAGTTCCTAATCTCGAACCCTCCCTGTGCATGGATATACCGAACATCCTTAGCCAGCTGTGATGCTTCTTCACTTGTCTCTACGCTGGCAAGCATGTCGTCCACGTAATGCTCGTGCTTTATGCACTCAGCAGCTCGCGGGAACTGCTGGCTAAACCTGTCAGCATTAATATTTTTAACATAATGAGCAGTACCTGGTGAGCACGTTGCGCCGAACGTCATGACTGTTACTGCATACGTGGAGGGTTCTGCATGCTGCGTTTCGTCTTCGCCCCAGAAGAATAGTTGGCTGCGCTGGTCTTCAATTTTCATATTCACTTGAAAAAACATCTCACGGATGTCGCCTGCCACAGCTACACGATACTCTCGGAATTTATACATGACGCCAACCAATCCTGAGAGCTGATCCGGTCCTGAGAGTAGAAAAGAGTTAAGGCTGATGCCATGTACTTTTGCAGCTGCATCGAACACCATGCGGAGTTTACCCGGCTTGTTTGCATTAAAGACCGGAAATATTGGCAAGTACCAGTCCCGTGGCCCATGTTCTGCTATCTCGTTTTCTTCTAAGCGTCGAATGTATCCCTTTCTCTCATAGTCTCTCATTTTTTCCGTAATGGCTTCTGCTAATGCCGTGTCCTTTCGCATTTTCTTTTTCAGGCACTCATAACGACGGAGAGCCATTTGTTTATTACAAGGCAACCGAACATTGTCGTATTTCCAAAGAAGCCCTGTCCTATATCTCCCGGACTCATGCTTAGTCTCTTTTGATAATATTTGAATTGCCCTGGTATCGTCAGCGGACATCAGCTTATGGGACTGACCTTCGATTCCCAGAGACTCTATAGCAAAGTGTCTCTTTACGGCCTTGGCCAGAGCATCGTCGCCGGATTCTTCGCAATCACATATGTGAAAACAGTGTTTGCTGTCACCCTTCGATAAAGAGGCGATCGAACAAGGACCATAAATCGTCCAGCCAAGTCTGGTTTTTAATGCTATAGGCTCGTCATTACTTCCCTCTTTAGTTCTTAACGGCGTTCCCAGTTTACTGTTATCCGTGCCGATGAGTATACGAGGCGCTTGGTTATAGTACGTGCTAAAGGGAACGCCCCGAAGGTGACCATAATTCGCTATGAGCTGCTTGGCGGACACTGATTGTACGGGAAGGGACAAATTGCACAGAGTGTGAGCCTTCGGTATATCATATGTCACTGCCCCTTCGTGTATGCCAGAGATACGCAGTGATACTCTTAACGATCTTGTCTCATTCCTAGTTGTGTTTCCCGTCCATTTTAGACAAAGGGGACTGGGAGTGCCTTCAATATCAAGTTCCTCTATCAACGAATGATCAATAAACGTTGATGATGATCCGTTGTCTATAAACGCGAAAGTACGGATCGTTTTATTTGGGCCATGAAGAATAACCGGCAAATACTGGAAGAGTATACCATCGCTCGTACCACAATGCGTAAAGCAATGCCCTTGATTTAATGCGGTCGCTGGTATGGCCTCACCTGCTTCATGTAATAGGGGATGGTGCATTCCATCACACCCTTCTCTTCCACACTCCTTTTTAACATAGCAGCCATTTTTATGAAATTTTAAACATTTTCGGCACAACTCTTGTCGCTTTACGAAAGCTCGCCTATCAGTAGGGGTTAGATCTAGGAAGCGAAAGCATTCACCAAGACTTCTGCAAGAACCACGACACATTAAGCATAGTCGTTCCGTTGCTACTTCGTTCCCGGGTGAGGTTTCATGAAGGTTCATATACGCGCGTGTCCTTCTCGGCGGTTGTGATCGGCTGGTACTTTCGCGGTTAGTATAGTCGGAATCAGTAGTAAGACTCACCTCTAGTTTGGCACCTGCACCTACTTCTGCAATCCACTTACCGAACTCCATCAGTGTAACTTCGGGGAGCCGCAGTTTGTACCGCCCCCATTCCAGGCGAGACGTCGGTGGGAGCTTCGCCGACAGTTCCTTCAGCAAAGCCACATTGCACTGGTAATCGCGTAGACCGGAAACACGAATGGCAGCACACATTTTCCGCACTGCTGACCCGAACGCTGCCATCGTCTCGAGCTTCTCAATTCTGGGAGCAGGCATTTTCCTCACCTTTTCGATCATGCTGTCAACGATCAGTTCCGGCCTTCCAAATTCGGTCTCGAGCACACCTAACGTTTCCTCCAAGCTATTGGGGAGCAGCAGCAGGTCTTCCACAGCCTCCAGCGCAGGTCCACGTAGCGCCCTTTGTAACCGTAGCAAATTTTCCTCTTCAGTAAAGCCACATGCAGCGGAAGATCGCTTGAAGTGCGCGTAAAATATTGGCCATTCCGTAACGGTTCCAGAAAATATCGGTAGATCGTTTCCGATAGCTTGACGTGCATTTCCATGGCTTTGGTTCAACGCTGTATTTCTGAGACCACTGTTTAAGGATGTTGACTCGCGACTTGGACCACCATTTTGTACATCGGTTGACTCAAGATGGTGTCGCCTGGGATGATGATTTTCGCGATCCTTTGTAAAGGAGTTTTCCACCGCACGCCGCCACGCTACGTATTCTTGTTCCTGCGCCGCTCGTTGGTCACACATCCACGTCGGATCGTAGTGCGGGGGAAAACTCCCACGGCTTCCCGTTGGTGTAAAGGGGGGCTGACTTGATCGAGGGTACCCGATGCCGCCGCCATCGCGTTGCGTCCCAGTCGCCATACCGACACGGTCCGTATCGGCCAGCCACGCTACTGCCTTCTCCGCCTGGTTCGGTATGCACGCATCTTGTAGAGCAAATTGCCGCGTGATTTCGAGCTCACGCTCCTCAAACTCAAGCTCCTTACGCGCCTTCTCTGTTTCAAACTGGAGCCGGTCGAGCTCAAGCCTTCTCATACGCACCGCCAACTCACGAGAAGCTACGATATCTGGGGTCGATGACGCGCCCACCTTTACCGGTGCAGCGTTCTTTGTCTCGCTGCTCCGTACTGTCGATCTCGTCGACGGTCCAGCTTGAGGCTGCTGCAGGTCAATGATCTGCTCGTGGTGGTCTGCTATTGCCGAACTGTCGCTCATCGACGGTCCAGCCAAAGACTCCTGCTGATCAACGATCCGCTCGCGGGGGTCTTCTACTGCCGACCTGTCGTTTAACATTTTCACTTTGCACTTATTTAATGTTCGCGTCACTTCCGCACCGTCTTACGCCACGCTCCGGAGATTTACTTAACGTTCCCTAATTACGCTTCACTCCCGAGACTAACACAACGTTTTGCGGTGACTTACTAAAGCGATTAACACGAGTGATAATGTGAATATATAATATACGGACGCGGTAGAAGATTCCCTAACACACTGGGATACACGTTCTTTATAGAATGTTGCGAAAGCAACTTATTTTTACCGGTAGTCTATAGTAAATTAAATGACACGTTTTATAAAATTTGGTTGTGACAATAAGCTATAAAGAACGTGTCTTTTTTATTCCAATAACGATAGAAAAAGGGCGATGGCGTACTTCACACCTGTACTTATACCCCTCGCACTATAACCGTCTTCGCTTCGGCTTCGTGTCGCGATCGCGCGAGTCGACCTGCGAGTCGATGTTGGCCCATGCAGCAGAAAGCGTTAGGGCATTATTACACTATAACTATATTATAGATATGCATATACCTATATTTATGTATGTATATTTATATTCCTCGCGGATTCCTCCCCATACAAACGGGAACGTTCGACCCCGGCAGGTAGAACTCATTCTTTCACGCGCTTCTTACGGTCTCTCAATGGTTAAAACTTTTTAAAACTGAGCGCCAAGTGAGCGCCTTCTGACAACCGCGGCGAACGGATCTCGTCGCTCGAAGCCCATAGTCGCCCCGAGTGTCTCTTCGACCAATGAGTTACACCCTCGCGCGAGCCCTCCCCCTCCCCACCCGTAACGCATGGTGCGCTCTGCAGTTCTCAATGTGTTTGTGTTCTTTCGAGCCATGCTACCAACACATCAAAAGCTTGTTGTTTTTCGTTTTCTTTCATACATTACCACGATCTGAAATACGCACTTATTCTAAAAACAAACACAAACACGGTCATTTTGTATTACATTACACACTTTATTGAAACATAAAGTACACACTAAAGGACACATTTAGAATCCTTCATACTCACGAATGGCGTCATACTGTAAAGTACCGGGTCGAGCCAGGCTGCGGGAAACTTGTCGACAATCTGCGTTGCCTCTGTTCAGCAAATTCTTACCTGTCGATCCACGCACGGCATGTGCGTCTGTGCACACTGTTTGTTCACTTAACATTTCATCAAAACACATCGGCGCACGAAACTTCGAACGAAATGCGCACCAGCGCACAAACACTGCGCGCGGGACTTAGAACAAAACGCGCACAACCATCTCCGACAAAGCGTCGCGCTGTACTGGTGGTTTTGTACGCGTAGGAGGGGGGACATACGGAGCGATGGTTCGATGCTGTAGTGTAAGCGAGACAACGCGATGTGACGAGCAGCTCCAAGTTGTTGAGCTCGCTGAAAGAAGAAACACATTCACAGACGGCTCGTCAAAGCACGGTATTTGTATTGGTGTTAGTGAAGCGCGCGTGTAAAACAGAATGCGAACTCTCATCGCAGCGCGTTTCTCCTTGCTTCATCAAGCTTCCTCATACCCCTCGGCCTGAATCACACAAAATTTGTGGTCTCATTGTTTGCGTGGTACTTGTTCTCAGACGCAAGCTCGTGACCGTTGTCAATTTTTCTCACTCTGAGAAACGGATAAAGCCACTCAAGCTTTATTTGGAGCTTTAAATAGAAAATAAATTATGGGTCGCATTTTTTTTCAATTATAAACATTGAATACTTATTCCAAAGTGATAATCGAAAAACAAATAGCACAATTGCTTATATTTTAATTTCAAATGAAATCTTCTCGAACTTTCTCAAAGATTCTCTAACTGATTTTGTGCCTACGTGAAACCTACGTTCTCAACGTTTGTCGAATCGGAACAAAATCGGTTTTGAGAATCTTTGAGAATCTTTGAGAAAGTTGACGATGCAGCGATCGGCTAACTGAAATATGAGCAATTGTGTTATTTGTTTTTCGGTAATCACTTTGGAAAATGTTTTCAATGTATATAATTGAAAAAATAAAAAAATGCGATCAAAAACATATTTTATATTTAAAGCTCTAATTTAAAGCTTGAGTGGCAATAACAATTTCTCAGAGTGAGAAAAACTGACGACGGCCACGGGCTCGCGTCTGAGAACAAGATTTGAGTGCTTGAGAAACTTAAATGAGTGCTTGGGAATGTTTTCTCAGCTTGAGAAATCCCCATGGCCCCGCGGCCTTAGAAGACCTGAGCAAAGATCATGAAATTGGATTTTTTTCAAGTTTGGATATTCCCTTGAAAACATGTTTTTCAGACAGAAAAGGTAAATGGTTGTTTAATTATTTTTTTTTTATTTTATTTTTTTTTTATGCGCATTAACGCTCGTGCTATTAACATTTTGTAAATTAACAAAATTTTAACAGCACGTGCGGTAATGCACTTGATTAAAAGGGAAAATTAATGCACTAATTCTAACCAGTGTCACATATTACTAACAATGCAAATTGTTATTCGTCTACTAATTTTATTAATTTCTTCTTAAATTCCGTAGGATATCATATCTAAAAATGTCTGCTGAATCCCAACGAAGCCGTTTAACGAATTCTTCTTGTGAAACCGGTATCAACGTGGTGCGTTGCATGCCCAAAATTGTACCTCCACAGACAGTCAACGACCGATCGATCATAGATAGCGTGGCCGGATTTATCAATGATGTTACATTGCAAGGACAGGCTCCGCTAGGTGATAGTAAAGATCATATTATATGGGTTCGCTTTGAAAACGCAGCAGACATCAGTGATCCATCCTTGGGTGACGATTGGGAACTGGATGGTGGAATAGCACCTCCGTTACTTTTGGTCTTGGGCTATGTCACTGGTGTACAGGTAAAGTATTAAAACAATTCCAACCGATTGATTCTCACTGATATTATTCAAAATTATGTGCTTACCGTGTATTTTTAATTCAAGGTTTGGGTCGTTCCAGCCAATGGGGAAGCTTCGGAAGTATTATCTTGGCGTAATGGAAGTGTTAAGTGTTTGCGCGTACTACCTACACCTACGTCTAGTGATCATGATTCGACTACAGAACCGACAGACCAGTTCACTCACAAGCGCCCTTTAATTGCACTTTGTGATAGTGGTGCAAATGGGAATGGTGCTAACGCAGGAATTACCTCCAATGATACCTTCCAGTATTGTGCAGTCAACTTTATATCACTTAAGGACGGCGAAACAGTGAAAAGCATAAAATTCAAAAGTATAATTGTGGACATCTTAGCGAATCGTTCTTCAATTGTAGTTACATTTCCTGAGCGAATAGCCGTTTTTGATGCACGTACATTAGAAGATCGCATTACAGTGACTTCTTGTCACCCAAGCCCGGGACTTAATCCAAATCCAGTTGCGCTAGGGTCTCGCTGGATAGCATACGCGGAGCGGCGCCTAATTCCAACCAAACGCTCGAGTGGAGGCTGCGAAGGTGATGGTGTCACGAGTTATACTGCAACTGTTCTGAATGCAGCTAAAAGCTTTGGCAAAGGTCTACGTGAGTTCAGCGAACATGTTGCGGCTGGATTTACTGGTAGCCATCTAGGCTCTTCTTTGAGCTCTAATCTGGTTGGTGGAGGCAGCAGTTCCAATTTAGGTGGAGTTGGCGCAGGTTTAGTTACTGGAAGTAATTCTAACTCTGCAAGCGAAACAAGTGGAATAATTGCTGGAGGCATGGTAAGCGGTGGAGGGATTATTTCCGAGGGTAATCAAGCAGGCGTTGTTACAGTTTTGGATGTCAAGCATCCTGTCAAGGACGTAAGTCCTACTACAGGTGCGCCAATTACTGTCACTGGTAGTGACCCCATCGTTGCTCATTTTATTGCTCATTCCGAAGCAATAATCGCTTTGGAATTTGATGCATCTGGTATGTTACTTCTTACTGCTGACAAACGCGGGCATGACTTTCACGTGTTCCGAATGCAACCTCACCCAACTGGATCGTCGCTTGCGGCTGTGCATCATCTATATGTATTGCATCGCGGAGATACCTCTGCTAAGGTACAAGACGTTGCATTTTCATTTGACTCTCGGTGGGTGGCAGTATCCACGCTGCGCGGTACCACTCACGTTTTTCCCATAACACCATATGGTGGACCAGCAGGTGTGCGAACGCATGGCTCTCCTCATGTCGTGAATAGATTATCCCGATTTCATCGATCAGCAGGACTCTCGGTTGAAGGACGGTCAAGCAGTCCCGTATCGTACTCGGGTGATACTGCAATCGGTTCTAATAATGTGTCTGCTGCGATGGCTTATTCAAATCCTCGCTCTCCTCCGTTCCCACATCCAACTATAGTACAACCGCTTGCACAATTGAGACAATCTACTAATTTGATAGGAAGCGGGGTAGGAGCTAACATCGGAACCTGTGTCTCTAATGGCTCAGGATCAAGCAAATCAATCTGCGGAGGACATCTTGCCAATCATCAGAGACAGCGTAACTCTTCTTCATCGTCATCAGATGATTCTGTGAAACCATTACGTGTATGCGCCACCTTTGCAAAGGCTCGCTCGTGGCTGCTCGATCTTCCTGGTGGTGTGTTGCGTGACATTCCTGCCCATCGCATACAGCGCAAACCAGTTGATTCGTTGTTCATCATGGCTGCCCATGGTGCTCTGATTCAGTACGACCTGGAACCCAAGCATGCATCAGGTAAGCGTTTTTTTTCTGATTTTACCAAATTATGTTGATGTTTTCAACCAGATTGTTTTAATTTATTTTGCTGTAATTTACGTTAAGTTTAAAAATTACAATAATGGTATGTTTGCAGCAAGGTTGATTAAACATATCAGGTGGTGGAATCTAAAGCATTTTGACAATTTATTATTTGATGAAAGAGGCGAATGAGGTCAATTGGCTCAAAATATCTATAAAAAAGACAAAAAAATCACTTGACGTAAGGTGCACAGGAATCAAAGTATGTTTACATTTATTTAATTTGTTCATATAATTGATCCATCACATTTTTTTTTGATTGCATATACTTTAAACATATATTTTGGGCTTTGCGAGTTCTTATTAACCTTTAAAACATAAATTGAAGTGTGTTATTTCATGTTATTTCGTGAATTCATTGCACAGTAGGTGACCGCTAACTAAGAGGTTAAATTTGTGAGAAAAATCCACATTTGCTATGAATTTCTCTTCGTAAGATGCCGGATGTTTCATGTTTTGACATTCATGTGTTTTTCAACTGAGAATCACTCCAGTTAGCGAACGTTTAGTTTAAAAAAAATCCAGTAAAACACACCCAGTTAGTGGTCACCTACTGTATATTTATTTCATTGTGTTTTCGACACGTTTGAGGATCAACACTAAGAAATCTTTTATTTTTCCTATTTTCACATTTATTCCTCATTATCAGTGAGACACATGGACAATTCACAAGAGATTAGATCTCTTACTCGCATGATTTTAAATTTCGTGACTAAACAAATCATCAAATATTTTGTCTATTCTATTTTTTCGATAAAACCAATGGACATACAGAAATGCACGTAGTTATAAAGAAATCTGTTATATTTGCTATGCTTTGTGTGCTGAAAACCTTTGTAACGGTTTTAAAATGACATAAAGCTCCTCAACTTGGCCCCTCAAAGACCTTTTTCCATCACCTAATATTTTCAATCCACATTGGTTTGTAGTGCTGCAAAATGTCACTGTCAATGGCATTAAAAAATCTGACTGAAACATAATCCATGTCAGCGTCACGTACTCAATTGTCATCAGATGTAATACTCAAAACGATTGGTGTGACCAATACATGTTTCGTGACATTTTTGCGACCAACGCATGGTCAAGATGTCTTGATTTTTTTCTGTGATTAGTTGTGCCAAATGTGATACAAAAAAAAAAAAACACAACAAAATGAGCATGTTTTCTCGCTCTGATTGACCCGACAGATAATCAAAGGAGACAAAGCGACAAAGCATGCTCATTTTGTCCCATTGGACCACACGCCAAGTATATTTCAAGAATGTCTTTATTATCATCGACAGAAAATGTCCAAAAACAGAAAATGTTTGTCGAATCGGCACAAAATCGGTTTGAGAATCTTTGAGAATCTTTGAGAAAGTTGACGATGCAGCGATCACCTAACTGAAATATGAGTAATTGTGCTATTCGTTTATCGGTAATAACTTTGGAAAATGTATTTAATGTTTATAATTGAAAAAGTTTTAAAAATCATGCGATAAAAAACTTATTTTCTATAAGGCCCCGCGGCCTTAGGTTTTACCCCTTCTTCTGTTACTGTGTGGCCTAGGAATTGAACTTTTTTCCGAAAAAAAATTCTTGGCTTCGAATTTTAACATTGTATCTTTTAATGACATTAATAATAATTTTAGAAACATATAACATAAAAATTATAAAGTTGTCCATGTCGACGAGACAACAAGATCGTATATGTTCTCTTAGTATTGTATCCATAACCCTTTGAAATGTTGATGGTGCTTTTTTTAGTTTAAAAGGTTTCTTATTTACTGAACTAACAGCAAATGCCGTTTTATCTATATCGTCTTCCTCGAACTGCACTTGATGAAATCTTGCTACTAGATCTAAAGGCGAGAAGTATGAAGCCTTCCTTAACACTTTAAGCGCCGTGTCATATAAATTCGCATGACGGTTTTGCTCACCGTTCAGCTTTGCATCTGACGCTCAGTAATTCTCTTGATAACGAATGAGGTAGGAAAGAGAGAACGAGAACGACATGTGCTACACCGCTTATCGCAATAAAACATAAGAGTGATAACAATGGCACGAGAAAGTGTCGCTCTCATCGCTCTCTTGACATGCGCTACCAGCTCACTCAAAAACTGTGACGTCATGCCGGCGGTCAAAGTGTTAATATGTGTAAAATTTCAGTAATATCAGGATTGGGATATTTGTCTGAAATGGTTTTTTTCGGTTAGGGATCTATAATCGATGACCGAATGATATTTATTGAAACCTGTGGCATCATCTTTTTTGTTACAATCCATACGGGAGAAGTGTAGGGAGATATTGGAGCATTTTCTTCGCTTGCTTTAGTATCAGTACTTTAGTTTCAAACATTTGAGAATATTAATAGGATTTAGTATAGATCGGGACGTTGTCCGTGGTATTAATTTTATGTTTTATTCTATGCGTGACTGACAACTTCTCTTTATTAAAATATAGAACCTCTGGAATATCTCTCTTTCTGTTCTGAATTGCTTCCAATTCAAATATTTGAATATATTTATTTGTGTTACATTCTGTGTTTGGCCCAATAAATTTCAATGAAACCATTGTCACCAATATTTATTTCATTTAAATTTATCTTGATATTTGTGTCACAATCATCCTTTTATAAGACTTCTGATTTATTTCCCAAACTGCTTCAAATGCACAGTAACAAAATGTTTTACATGTTTTTGGTACAGGATATAAAAGACACTTTTTCAATCTGGAATCAATCCTAATCGAGATGGGTTCAACCTATGCCCAGTAAGCTGTACCAGCTTTGCTAATATCAACCATGCATTTATTATCTAGCATTTTTTAAACGTTTTTGATGCGACGACCGTTCTCGGTCAAAGCCTTTCTGTACCACTTATAGTGAGGGCACTGCGTATGGAGGCACGGTCCATTCGAGGCCATGCCATTAACTCATGCCGATGTTATAGAGTGGTACGAGTTGACGATTGTATCACGATACTGGCTAAGTATTTGGATTTCACTTATTAAAACAAATTGTTTTTGCACACAAATCGTTCACATAATCACGGCTCTTAAAAGGTTGTCAAATGGAACAGAATGCTTCGAATCTAATGGCCAAATATTGGAATTATGCCGAGTGCCAAGATCAGGTGGATATCTTGGCATAAAAAAATACATTTTATTTTTCGTTGTTCATACTTGCATATGTGGCAACCTTGTATATTATTGCAACGCAGTGTAAAGTGCCGAAAGCTTTTATTTCTCCTACGAGCGATTGTGTTGCATCCCTACTCGTGCCTTCGGTGGTGGCGTCGGTTTTTTATCTTCATTATTCATCGTTGCGTGCTAAACATATTATATTACCGACAAATTGACGTGACACTTCGAACAAAATTAGCTTCAAAAGCTGTCTCCTTATTTCAAATTAAAATACGTTAAATACTAGCGCTTTCTCTGTATAATGATTCGCTTACTACACTGACACAGAGCAGGAACTGCTAAACCTCTTTTTGTTTTTCTCCTCAACTTCCAAGGAAGAATATTTTCTCCACTTTTCACATCATTTGCATAAATTTTTAAACCCATCAAATGATTTTTCCGAGTATTTTTTCCAATTATTTTCATAAAATCTTGCCTAACACTTCCTCCGCCATTTGTACTTGGAAAATTTTTTTCCATCTAAGCAGCCCCGAAGAGAGCTCATTTTGACAAAAGTGATCGCCTTCATTGAAAATGACAGTACTTTCGTGTCGGAAAGTTTTGTAGCGCAAGTGTCACGTTGGTTTGTCGGTGATTATATTGCATGTCTTCCAACCAGTTCTGCAATATGAATACAGGTTGAAATTTTATAAATGTAATTTGCCTAGTTAAAACAAGCTAAATTAATAGTAATAATTCGCTCACCGCGATTTTTATAAACGATACGCGACGGAGTGCGATGAATATTACTGTTAGCATGTGAAAGTGCACAGGCAACACATACTGTGTGCGAGAAAGAGTGAACAGTTATCTTGCATGCAGCAAGCAACAGCCGGACCAAACCGGTTTTTTTTAAAAGAACGGAACGCACGAACGATAGCACCTTGCTAACAATATTGAAGCGGCAAAGACCGGAACGGAACGGAGTAAACGAAAAGAACAAAATGAACGGAACCGAATGAACGGAAAAAACGGGATGAACGGAAAAAAACGGGATGAACGGAAAAAACGGGATGAACGGAAAAAAACGGGATGAACGGAATGAACGGAACGTAACGATTTTGTATAAAGGATCGAAACGGAACGGCCTACAAAAAGAACAGAACTATTTTAATAGGTTCGGACCGGAACGGCCAACACTAATCCCGGCCATAATGGCAGACACCTCCACGCCATCTTACCACCTCAATTTGGGCCTACCACGTGTCTCCTGTGTCTTTGTGAACGACCAAAAAAGACCTTAACTCTTCCATGCGTACAACATGGTCAGCCCTCCGGAGCCTGGCGAGGTTGATACGATGTACGACAGTGAGGTCGCCGTACATCTCGTATAGCTCGTCATTATAATGGCTTTCCATTGTCCTTCCACACATACGGGGCCAAGTATCCTTTTGACCATCTTCCTCTCGAACGCGGATATGAGGGCTTCTTCAGATTTGGACAGTGTCCATGTCTTAGAGGAGTATGTGTGTACCGGTACTCTATAGATGTTATATGGTCCCAGCTTCGTTCGTTACGACAGGTTCTTTGATGTGAGTTGATTTTTCAGGCTGTACAATGACCGATTGGCAGCCAGCATCCTTGCGCGCAACTCAGCTTCCATGCTATTGTCGTTGCTGATTCTGGG
This sequence comes from Anopheles merus, assembly GCF_017562075.2. Lineage (NCBI taxonomy): Eukaryota > Metazoa > Arthropoda > Insecta > Diptera > Culicidae > Anopheles > Anopheles merus. Next base: position 23,882,750 of record NC_054081.1, read on the forward strand.
ACGACTTTAAAAGAGCGTTCACCTATCTGTACGCCTATGTAGGCTTGGATTATTTATTGGTAGGGCCGTTAATGTTGCTGAACATGTCAACGCCTACTTCCGAACATTTCTATATCTCGCTGAAAGAGTTTATTATAGGCCTGAACAAATCTACATCTCGCTGAACATGTCTATATAATCCTTGAAAACCCTGTAATACTGCTGGCGGATGTGTTGCTCCGTCACAGCGCCCAACGCCGGTGCTTTACACCGAGTCGGGTATATTTTTCCTTCGTCGACCGGAGAGTGCCTCCGACTATTAAGAAACGAGCGATTCTGAGGTTTGTGTTCGAATGCGCTTACTTTATTTAGGTTTTCATCTCTTATATGCTATTTAGTTGCTGACCGCATATAGGTCAGCTAACTGTAACTATGACTATTTTGATAACTAAGTTATCTAAGTTTTATTTATACTTAATGTGACATATACTTATGGTTTATAAATTGCGTAAAGTTACTTCCTCGTTTGAACCGTGAGAACGGTTGACTACCTGTTTATGTTTGTTGCGTTTCTGAAGCGCGCGCTATTGCTTGAGCCGTGTTTTGCTTGAACTTTGTTTTAACTTGGAGTGTTTTACTTCGCTACATCCGCATATATGCTTTTATTTCATAATGAGGTCGTACGCAACACCCTGTATCTGCAATCCGCGGTTCTCTGCCGCCTGCACGATCACTTGGTAAGTTTCTACTACATAGGAGTGCCACAGACCAATGATGTGTGTATCATCAGCGTAGGATCTAGGTTGACTTATAGAAGATGGTTCGCGTAGTCTCCACCTTCGAGTCACGGATTGCCCTCTCTAGCGCCAAGATAAATAGGAATATCTTGGTTCGTAAACATAAAATAGATTTGCGTCAACTGTCTACAAACGAAAAAGGAATAAAAAAAAACTTGATACACTCACTAAGAAACTTCGCAACAATTAGTGCTGGATTGTCGAATTCGCATGCATTGCTCAAAACCATTTCCAATCTTAGCTATTCTGACTCCAAATCCGGCCAAATCAAACCAACAGTCCCGTTCGGTGCCGTCTGAAGCCTATAGAGCTGTTTAGAGCTATTTGGAACCGTTGGAGTCATTGGTTGTCGCACGTAGCGGCTAGTCTGCTTTTTGTAGTTTTTTCATCAGTTGTTAGCTGAAATCAAACTTCCGTAAATATAAAGAATGCATATTTAAATAGCTTATGATCCATAGTAGCCAAATTAGATCCACAAACGAGCGCACGATTGAAAATTTGTTTGTACAAATTCGATAGAAATCATGCCAAAAATGGTTCTCAAATGTGTTGTCACACCTCCAGATTGGATACTATATTGTTGAATAATTCGAGAAAAATCGGGAAAAAACCCGGAATTTTAAATCCTGATTTGAGTGGCCACCCTGTAATCTCCATATCCCCGACTGCCGACTAAAGAATTCATTCGGCTCCGAATTTCTCCGAATGGATTTGCACGGTTCCGACCATAGAATGTTACATCCCAAGGACGCAAAAACCCACGGTGGCCTGTGTAATCTGAGCTCTCTACAAAGCTCTCCACGAAGCTCTCGTTTGCAGTCTTGTCGAGAGCTTCGCCTCAGGCGCCCGAACCATCCGTCACGCACACATCTAAACGTTCTGGTTTCTTCAGCCGCTCACGCATACCAATGTGTTTGCTCCACCCCCTTTTTCGGTTTACTTATAGAAATGATGAGGCTGTTCACATTTGCTTTAAGCACACACTCGCATGCTGTTTATTGAATAATATAGCTCTCCCTTCCCACATGTGTTTTGGCATACCCACGCTGTGTAGGCGGCAGAACACTATCCCCCTTCTAAATTTACCGTTCTTCCTCCTCTCGTTCTTCCTTCCTCCTACCGCGCTCGGGGTACTATCCGTGCTGCGTGTTCAGCTGGCTTCAGTTTAGTGATGACGTCATGAACAGGAGCTGCGAGTGTTGAACCGACTTCTGTTAAGTAATGACGCTGGGCTGCGCGCGTTTCGACAGGTTCTTAGCGTAATCCAGTGCGTTGGTTTGTGGCAGTGTTGTGATGAACGCTGTCCAAAAATGATCCAATAATTTATGTATGTAGTATGTATTACTATGGAGAGTTTTGCGCATAGGATTAGATCAACACTTACCTTAATATTTTAAAACTGGAAAATGTTTTCTTTCCGTCGCTCACTTTGAAGATTGTTGACGAGGCCAGCATGCAGTCGTTGATAAATAGCGCACACACCTGTAACTTTTTAGACGCCAAAGGTTAGTTGAATGAACCTGCACAAGCACACATGTGAGCAAGAAACTTACCTCAACAATTTGCTAGGATAAATCATTCCATAACTGAAGAAGAACGAACACGGCCCAAAACGTAGACGAGCAAAGTACGTCGCACAAGAAATCGCATCTCACTTCAGTACATCCTTCCCCAGGGAAAGTTCTGGACAGACTGAGGATGCCTCACACTCGGATGAGCGCGATAGTAGAATAATCATGGTGGATCGAGAGTAGTGATGCGCGTTGCGTTCCGAACCTGCCAGGTGCGATCCGTTCCGGCATGCAAGCATCCGGACCGCGATCCTTATTTTTTACCCAAGCAGGTTCAAACTGAGCCTGTTGCTCCTACCGTTCTTTGCGATCCGACCTGAACCGACTGTTATCAAGGATCTTATCGATCCGATCTGAACCGGCTGCTCTCAGCGTTCTCGGCGATCTGTGCTGGGCCGGTTGCTCTCAGTGCTTATTGTGATCCGGCCTAGAACGCACGACATTCTACTCTCTTTGTATTTATGAGCCGGTTTGCCGGTTCAATTTAAACCTGTTTCTCTCAGCGTTCTTTTCGATCCAGTCTGGAACGCACGATCATCTGCTCTCTTTCGTACGATGGGCCGATTTGGTACGTACAAAGGAAGCAGGTAAAATCTGAACCTGTTTCTCTCAGCGTTCTTTTCGTTCCGGTAAAGAACGGCCTTCTCTTTTGCTTCTTTCTAGTATGGACACATACACACATTCTGTCTATGTGAGTGATAACAGCGCAAGCCATACTATCTCAGTCAAAGAGATAACGGTACAACACCCGAGCCGTGAAGCCAGGTTAGAGATTTGTGATTGGTGGGAAGCTAATCGCCAAAATTTAAAAAGACAATCCTGCACTAGCGGTAAGCGCAATGAATGAAATGTTTCTCTTCTGCCATATGGATGTTATCAGTATAGGTGCGTTATTTTGACTGGATTGTGGTAGTCAATGAATTGCTATGTGTCTGGTGCTAAGCTGCTTCGTTGGGCATGCATCTCCAATGAACTCGTTTGAATTTTTACCTTAGATCTTCTTTGTGCAACTAAATATTGAGGGTGCATGACATGTTTATCCTTCCGCAATAATTTCTATAACGCCGTTTATCGCCCCGTGAAACAACGCTATTCTTATGGACAATTAAAGTGCACTACCGGACACTTTCACACGGGTAGTTCACCGTACAGTATAATGTCAACTCTACAGAAACAACTTAACAGTCTATGTATTTTAAATAAACCAATGTTATTCGATGTTATCTGCTTCTATTAAGAACTATTAATTCAATCAGTGTAGTGTAATTTAATCCATACGAAATTTAAAAAGCCGAATAAAGTTGTAATCTTTATGATTTTGCATCAAAATTTCATACGCGTTGCAACAAATTTCTGATTTACTTCTTTATTTATAAGTATAAAAAGGGAATAATGATTAATTTTAGAAAAAACAAACAAAATTCCTTAAGCTTTTAATGAAAAAGGAACTGTATAGCGGGCTACTTAAGTTAAGCGGGTATATTTTAGTAGAAGAATAGTTTTACACATTCAGTAAACTATTATTATTCTTTGGGTTTGGCTTTCAGTGACTTATTGATCCCCCCATAGCAGGATAGTCGGTCCTACGTATGGCGGCACGGTCCATTTGGGGCTTGAACCCATGACGGGCATGTTGTTAAGTCGTACGAGTTGACGACTGTACTACGAGACCGGCTTAAACTATTATTAAGCTTTGTTTTAATTGAAACTGTGTGATTACTGCACAAAAAATATAATACAAAATATTCAAAGAATACTTTGAAGTTAACCATATATAAAGTGAGCAACTGAAAAAAGCGTAACCATGGTAGGTCATCTTGAACCTGCGTACCGCGTTCCGTTCTTTTTATCCAGATCGGCAGGTTCGTTCCTTTCCTCGATTTTCGGAACTATTCTCATCACTAATCGAGAGAGATGGATAGACTCACTCCAGCGAAATCCGCTGGTAAATGCATGTGTGTGTAGTGTTGGGTAAAGTAGCACAATTCAGTGTGCTGTGCGCACACGCACTGTGCCCTAAGTGTGTTGTGCGCACTGTGAGCACAGTACGCAATTCGTACCAGCGCGGAAGTGCTAGCACAGTGCTAGCCCTACTAGCAATGAGAATGAAAAAGTGTGCGACTTTTAGGCGAGGGGCATAGAGAAGCAGGGGGAGACGGTTGGAAATACGCGGAATTACGCGGAGGCGCGAGCGTGTTTTCACCCCCTCCCGCTCGTTTCTTTCGTAGCGCGCTGTGCGCTTTCCTTCACGCGGATTTGGTGCACCCGAATCAAAACAAAAACTTGAACACATCAAACTCGGTTTATATTTTATCACTTTTGTTGCGAATAAAAGAACATTTAAATACATAGCTCCCCACAATCTTGCTTCAAACCACACACATTCATTATATAAAAAAATCGTCGTATTTCAAATAGCCGCCTAACTGCATGAATACCGTTGTAGCTGTTCAATGCAGTAAAAAAATAATGAAATAAAGCAGCGCAAATCACACATTTAAGATAAATGGTGAAAAATAAGCGCAGCTTCATTTCAATGTTCACAACACTTCAACACTTAGCGAAACTTCGATCGCCCGGGACTTAGGCTAACACGCGCGCGGCCTTTCACGGCGAACGCTTGAGCTGAACTGACGATTTCGTGTGGTGGCAAGAAAGGGAGCGCACAGAGGAACACTCACTGCACTAGTGCGAGCGAGACACCGATACCCGCATGCCGCTGCGAGAAAACCAAACTGAGCGCACAGGCTGAAAATGAACACACACATTCACACATGTGTAATTGTGTGAGTGCAAAAACTGTGTAGAAATTAAAACACGCTCGCGCCTCCGCGTATATCCAACCGTCTCCCCATGCTTCTACATGCCACTCGCCTGAAAGTTGCACACTTTTTCATTCTCATTGCTAGTAGGGTAAGTCTTCATGCAGTGTGTGTGTTGCCTTGTAGTGTGTTCAGAGAGCGCACTGTGCAAAGTGTGCGGATTGTGCGAAAAGTGCTAGCACTGTGCTAGCACTTCCGCACTGTGCTAGTACAATGCGCACTTCAAGCACTGTGCTGTGCTGTGCGCAAAGTATGATGTGCTGTGCGCACAGTGCGCACAGTAGCACTTTACCCAACACTATGTGTGTGTGACGAACGAAAGACTTCAAACCCCGATTCCCCCGTATTTCATCCATAATTTTTCGTCTAACGCACACACCTCTACACGGGCGGCGTCCAAAATCTAGAGAAAGAAGACAGGGTCTCTCGCTTTGGCACACAGAAAAAGCTCTGAACAACTTCGGCTCTGCTATTTGGGATCTTTGATGTTCGATTGTAGCTACTTCTGTTTTTTTCATAATCATGCCATGGTAAATGTTAATAAAAATGATTGTAGCGAAGTTGGATTTTTTGTAACCCAAATTCTGCAAGACGAATTAATGTACTTTTCAACCTCCTCAAAAATCAAAACCAAAATGATATGATTACACTTAACCCAAAAGGATTTAGATTAAGGATTAAAATTACCGAAATGCCGAAGCCTTGCAATATAAAGCTTATTAATAGATTAGCTCACACGGTCCATACTTCAATTCGCGAATCATCTCCCTTTAAGTGTCAAAAAAAGGTTTGCCGATCTTTATAGGATCACATACCACGAATCTTCGACAGATAAAATTATCGTAAGTTAAAAAAATATTCGTAAAATACGGGTTCTTGTTACAAGAAATGAATATACTACCAGAACACTTGGAACATGGAAATTAGCGAAAAATAATATTTAAAAACGTTTTATTACAATTTTTCTCTTGATCTGTCAAAAAATTGCAGGCAAATATTTTTTTTATTCATAGAAAGATAGAAAGCTTGGACTGCTTGAACAAGATTCTAATAGGCAGCTAGATTTCCCATACCTCAGTGAAAAAGTGGGTGTTTGATAATATTTCAATTAAGTTCACTTTTATTTTATCTTTATACTTCACAGTTGCTATTTGCCTGAACCGCGTGCTTCGCTTTTTATCCTCCGTCCAACGCACACATACATTGTCCTCGCTATCGGTCTGACGCGTACACCTGTCCTATTGATCTCGCTGTCATAGCATCCAGCGAGGATGATCGATGTGCGTCTATAGCGGTCGGTGCACTACTCACCGATTACATCTAACAGTGGGGTTGAGCGATATTTTTTAACAGAACTGTCGTGTGAGAACACGACTAATAAAAAATATCCTATTTTAATAATAAGGATAAAAGAAAATGCATGTGACTTTAAAAGTATATTAAAACTCTTTTTTCAATAAAAAAGGAGCACAATGAAAAATAATATCGCGAATCTATATATATAAAAATCTCGTGTCACGGTGTTTGTTGCGAGCATCCTCCGACACGGCTGGATCATTTTCAACGAAACTTTGCACACACCTTATGGTGGTATGAGAATAGGTTTTAAGACTCACATCATTTTCAGATGTTACACTAAACTTAATTTATTAGCAACTTTCTAATCCCATACCAAGAGCAGTATTGTTGTTATTGTAAAAAGCACTTTGACACTCGGTGTTAAGTACAGTTTACACTGGTATTAAAACCCCGTAAGCAAATTCGAGCAGTTTGCGAGCTCGCAAGAGGCCTCGCAATCGCGATAGCTTTTTAGTGCTGGTATATGGGTACATATATTCCCCGATATAGGCCATGTTCGATATACGCGATTTTGGTATACGATATGTTCTAAATTTGACAGTTCCTTGAGCAAATTGTATAAATTTGACAGATCGAATGTCAAATGCAAAATAACTTCCCTTTGGTCGAATTTTAAAAACCATTTCAAAAGGTACAGGTATTTCTCGATATACGCCATACACAATATACGCTATATCGCTATACGCGATTTTCTTAATTTGACAGTTTTTATACTAATAGCAGATCTTAATTACCTTCTTTTATTACGACCGATAAGAAGAATCGAAGCTTTGGGATAAAACCATAGTAATCATTGTAATCGTTGTTTTATACTCCTTGGATTGCAAATTCTTCTATTTTTAATAAAAACGGGACATTAATTTTATCCCGCGTGAAACCGGGTAAATCAGCTAGTTTATACATAAAAAACGATTCTACGTTTGAAGCGAGGAGTACAAAAAGTCAATTTGTTTAACAATAATGATTTTAATCAGTATTTTATATGAATATTGTGGTATATTTTTAATTCTTAACTTTGCGGCCCGCGAATCACTGACAATCTGTACTTGCAACCTGATGAAATGTGTTTGACACAGCTGTTGTAGGCTGACCAGATGAAGTTGATGAAAAACAAGACACATTTAAAAAAATACGGGACATCGATTATTTTCCTAAGAATTCCTTTATTTTATTTTTCTAACATTTCCTTTTTTTCCAAATATTACAAATCATTGGCATAAATTTCGCATTCAACGCAATTTCCATAAATTACCACCAATTTCTCCAGCATACTTTGTCAAATATTCATTTGACACAGCTAGGGAGTCCAAAGTTGGAGTTGCTAAGCTCATACAAAGTTCTTAAACAATAACCCCCCCTCTTTGAATCCCTTTAGAAATCTCCTCTCAGCATACCAAAACCAGAGCTAAGAACTCACAACATAACGTGTTCTAGACTATTTTCAAAAAAAAAAAAAACACGTTTCTTAAAAAAATATTGATGAACGCATTTTTAACCTCACGCCTCTCATCCAGTTAAGCACAGACTTGTCTCCAACGACTTTTGAAATTTTTGGTCCATAGGTCGACCACTTTGTGGCGCATCCTCTAAACTGGGCTCATTTCGAAAATCTGGGGTGGCAGTTGGTACGGTTTCGATTCTGAAACCTTCCAATTTCGCTAATTAGCTATGTGAAATATTAGGAAAGGAGCACTATTTTTGCAATCCACTTTTGTGCTTTTCGTAGGAAATGCCTTATAATTTAACAGAAACAGTTGAAAAAAAATAGTTTCTATGCATTAATTATTTTATTGGCATTAAATCTACAACACTTGCACACTACATCTGTAGTCAAAAGAAACACCTCTAAGTTGCAGAAATTGTCAGGATAATCTGTCGCATTCGTGAACAAGTATATCCAGAAAAAAGTGTAACAAAACTCGTCAATATATCACACACCTTGATTCGTTTCTTCCTGGCAATAGTTTTATATTAATGATGCTTAGTATTGGAACTATGTTTTTCCTAAGCAAAAATCAAATTTAAAGAAATGCTCAATGCATTTCTTTAAATTGTGCACCGATTGTGATCTTAATTTCACATCGGCACCTAAAAACTTACCAATAACACACATGATGCAAGATTTTATTCGTTAAAGGTCCTATCACATAGGGGAATTCAGAATAGAATAGCTTTTATCACGCCAGGCAACATGAATTGATCCAGACCAATGTAGATTTTATTAGTAAGTTAGTAAATTATTTAATTTTTATATATAAATTCCATTATTATGTACAAAAGATTGAAGTCTTACGCGATAATGGTAACGAAACTATTAGTAGATTCTGTCAAGAACGAGAATCTCACTGTCAAGGTGAAATGAGATGGGAAATAAACACATAAAGCAGATCGGTAATTCTGAGCGAGTTATTACGTTAGGAAAACGGATTTTGCTGTCAAATGTGGCTAACGACAGAGGAATTTCGGAATTATTCTTGTAAAGCAATAGGGTCTTAAGATTGGTATTTGTATAGCATTTAGATTTGTATGAAGGGCACCACTGTATATGAAATCACGACACTCAAGTGAATGGAAATTGATTTCCTTAAATCAGTGCAACCGACGCTCTACAATTGAACCCAATCTAAATCTTAATACCCTTTACAATAATATCTTTTATCAACGTTCATTGATCAAACAATTAATTTTCCTCAAACTTAAGATTTGTTTGGAGCTTACAGGGTTTTACAGTCCAATAAACAATTGTCTACATGCTTAATACAATGCCCGATTAGTAAAACACACGTTCTGACTCGAATCGTTTGACTTTTGGTTCAATCGAAGCCGACCTTTTTTAAATCATGTGAACAGTGTACAAAAAATGGGTTATCGTATTAACAAATGGTAGGCAATTGTGTTCTCTAAATTGTTAGGCGCATTGTTTCAAGCAGGCATTGTTTAAAGCATGTTGTAGTACAGTTGTAGGATTTTTATAGGAATAGTAATATTTATTCTAACAATTCTAGAACATAAAAAATGGGACGAATCGTGATTTTGTTACGAATACGACGGGACCTAAAATTTCTGGTAAAAAACTGTCCGGTTAAATACGGTACGTATGGTCAGCCTACTTAACTGTGATTTCTGTAAACGAGCTGTCATTTTGTTGAGCACTCAACATTACTGAATGACCCTACAAACAAAGAGTGGGATATTTTATCATGGTGTGTGTAAAAACCTAGAGTTAAGCGGAGAAACGGTGTGAAATATAAGGATGCGAGAGTGCGTTTTGGTTTCTACACAGTTTTGACACTAGCACAGATACAAATGTGTAAATGTGTGCGTTTACTTTCCGCCAGCGCGCTCAGTTTGATCTGCTCGCAGCGCTGTGCTGATATCGGTGTCTCGCTCGCACTGCTGCACCGAAAGTTCCTCTGTGTGCTCTCGTTCTTGCTACCACACGAAATCGTCAGTACAGCTCAAGCAGTGCTGCAAAATGTCACTATCAATGTCATAAAAAATATGACTGAAATAAAATCCATATCAGCGTCACGAACTCAATTGTGATAATCAGAGGTGATACTCAAAACGATTGCTGTGATTAATACATGCTCATGACATGTTTGCGACCATCGCTTGGTCAGTCACTATATCATGACTTTTTTTTGTTGTGATCAATTTGGCAAAATGTCACTGACATAGTCATGACAAATTCTGGCTGAAACAAAATCATCATCGCGATGGTCACGGGAGATATGTATTGCGTGCGAGTGGTTCCAAGAAACAAAATGAGCATGTTTTCTCGCTCTGTTTGACCCGACATATAATCAAAACAGATAGAGGGAGAAAGCATGCTCATTTTGTTGCTTGGGACCACACGCCAAGTATATTCCAAGAATGTCGTGATAATCGTCGACAAAAATGTCGTGACCAAGTGAGTTACCAACAGTTGGGTACGTATCAAAATGTCACCAAGCATTTGATTGATCCTCCAACTGTTTGGGTATAGTCCAAGGTGGAATGTATAATGAGGTGTAGTTATAGCGCTTTTGGCGATCCCCCCCTGGGCTCCGATTTTGACAGATGGTTTTCCGCTTGTATATGTATTGATGGATTGTTTACGTTTTGCATGGTCAATATTTGGTGGAGATCAATTTGGGTGAATATTTTAGTGTATTAGAAGACAGCCCGTGATTTAAAATGGAAATTTTCCTTCGAGAACTTGAAGCGTTCGCCAAACGCGGAAAACTAACTGTCAGTTTTCTTCGTCGATTCTTCTTCCACCTAGCTGTCAAAACGGGCTTATAACTTGACCTGATATCTTTACGGTCCTTGGTATAGTCACTGATCATCTCAGTGATCATCAGCAATGAGCATTAAGCTACCACGGATATGTTCATTTATTCGTTGGTGAAATACTCGTGATACTCATGACATTTTGCAGCACTGAGCTCAAGGATCCGCAGCAAGCAGCCGCACGGGTGCCAGTCTAAGTCCTGGACGCTTGGTTTTATAATTTTATAAAGTGTTCAAGTGTACAAGTGTTGTGCGCATTGAAATGAAGTTGCGCGAATGATTCGTAATGCATGTTATGTACATCGCGTAGCTTCATTTCACACCTTTTTACAGCAATCAACGTGTGCAACAGGATCTACGCAGATATTCGGCCACTTCAACGTTTGCATCGATGGAGCGATCGATTTTAATTTAGTCAAATATTGTGTACCAACTTACGTAAATGTGTGAAATCGTATAAAATTAAAGTGTAAATGTAAAGTGATGAAAAAAAAATCTACGCGTGTATGTGTTTAGCTCTAGATAACAAAAAAATACGCAGCAAGTGTGAGCGATCGCTGAACGAAAGAAACGCACACAGCGCACCGCGAAAGAAAGAAACACAAGCACCCGAAAGGATGCTCGCGTCCCAAGGAAACATTTTGGACCTAGCTTGAACAAAAACTGGGCTGTCTTGCTTTATCTTCTATACCGCACCTGCTTGCACTCATTCGCGAGCATTAAAATGCTCTCCCCGATTTTATATTCGCGCGAATTTCCTGCTGCTGTAAGAATGTATGAGTGAATGTGCATCGTTTTTCTCTGTGTTTCCTCTTCTCCCCCCTCGTTCGTACTCCTTTCTTCCATCGATTCGATGCGCGATTTCTGATTCAACCGCGCAGTAACATTTGTAAGGTTCCGTGACAATCAGATAGTGTACGACAAAATACACAATGTTTTCATTTAGAACCGTGGTCCACACGGAACACTGATACCCCAAACATCACCGGCCAATGTCAAAATCTCGTTATTGGCGGTGACAGGTGAATGTGTCCTCCTCTCTCCTCGTCCTCTCCATTCTCCTCCATAGAACTCATTCAAATGAAATTTTAGAGAGAAGTGGGAGAAGAGGGAGGAGCAGGAGCATCAGCTTTTTGCTCTCTCTCAAAAATGAAGTCCGAAATTGTCTGTCTTTGGGTACCAGTACGGGAACTGAGATAGGGCCCCATCTCAGGTCCATAGTTTTATCCATTCATCGCGTTTTGGTCGTTTAGGGTATGGGCGCGAGCATTGAAAGAGCGCACCGTGTATTTTGTATGGATGCGGGAGACAACCGCGGTACCCGTTCCCTCCCTTTTTTTAAGCCTAGGAAATCTTCCATCGGCTTAACTCTACGTTTTTACGCACACTATGTTAAAAATTACCCGCTCTATGCCCTTAGGGGATTCAGTAAACATTATTTTTACTGAATAGATTACTGAATCTTCAGCTTAAAAAACTTTCTAAAAAAACTGAACTTCAGTAAAACAAGTTATCTGTGTATAGTTTTCTTCTGCTGTCATATATAGTTTTGAAGTCAATGAAGAGATGGTATGTGTCGTTTCTGTTTTCAACCATCTTCTTAAAGATCTTCCGCATGATGAAGATCTGATCAGGGGTTGATTTTCCGTTTCGGAATCCTCTTTGATAGTTTCCTACTATCTCTTCGACGTGCGGGACAAGGCGATCCTGAAGGACCAGGGAGAATATTTTATATACGGTATTCAGCACCGTAATACCCCTGTAGTTGTTGCAGTCCAACCTATCTCCCTTCTTGTATATGAAGTAGATGATGCCGAGATTCCAATCACAATGCATCGATTCGCTATCCCACAACTCAGTAACAATTTGATAAATCTCGTTTTCTAGTCGTGCACCTCAATTCTTGACCGGTTCAGCTGCAATTCCGTCGGTTACGGGTGCCTTGTTATTTTTCAGCCGACGGATAGCTTTTTGTGTTTCTTGTATACTTGGTGGCAATAGCATGGCACTGGCTGCTAGTGGAGCCTCTAGCTGTTCTTTAAACTGGACGTTAGGTAGTTCATCAAATTACCGAGCCCGCTGCGAGAAGACGTCTGGTTGGTAACTAACCGGATCGGCATCCTTGTTACAACAGAAAATTACCTTAGGTACAACGTTGTTTCGGTGACCTGATATCACCGAATATGGTAAAACTTTTGTGTTGGTCCGTACGACTCTTTGGTTCGTTGGAGTTTCCGCATGTTTTGCTCTTCCAAAGCATTTTTCTTGAAGCGGCGAACTCGTTTCTATTTGCGTCTGAGCTGGGTATATTCCTCTGCGTATGCCCGCTTTCTTTGCGGTTTCTGTATTGTAGCGGTGTGCCATATGAACCGTACGGTTCATTCAGTTGACATGGAAAAAATATTGATCCGGTTCACTAAAGTAGAATGCTATGCCTCTTTTGATACATTGAAATAATAAAAAAAAATGTGTACAAACGACATCATGCCGCCATACGTAGGACTGACTATCCTGCTATGGGGGGAAATCAATTAGTCACTGAAAGCAAAACCCACAAGTGGTGCAGGCAGGCCTTGACCGGCAACGGTTGTTGAGTCAAAAGAAAAAAAAATCCGGGGATGATACAAAAGTCAGAAAGGCTGAAAAATTATCGAAACAAACATAGATTCAGTAATTATAAAAATGATTTATGGACAAGTCAGATGTCATGCCATGTCAGATCAATTGATAGGTTTTTTGCCCATGAGACAACAGAAAACTCTAAACATGATGACCAAAAAAGTGAACCAACTAACTTATAAGCGTGCGCGATCAACGAATGACACCCCGTAGCGTCTTAAATGGACTGCGTACAGAAGTCTGACGTCGCATAAGAACATTTCTGCATATTGATCACCAACATCTTGGCACCTTTAGGCAACAATCAAAGCATCGCAGGAAATTACATTTGAGCTCAGGTTCATTTTTGAAGTTCCAAAAAAGCTAAAAATGAAGACAGAGGCACAAGTGGCTACATTACTGGGTTATCTGGGCCGGGAGATCGATGCTACCCGCCAAACAGTGAAATAGTATGGGAAAATTAACACACATATCAGGAAGCAGAAATCGCGTCCACTGACTTCGCAATGGCAAACAATGACGCCAAAACTCAATGCGTTCATACTAGGTGAATTTCGATAGAATTTCGACATGACACCCTAGTCTGCAAACTGATACAACATCCGTCACACGTGTTCCATCGAATTTTTCTGGACCAACATGATGCAAAAGCTCTACTCTAACAATTTTGTCGCGAAAACTTATGATGCCTACAGGCATGTCTTCGTCCATAATGGCGAAAATTCCGGATAATTGATAAAAGGCAACTCCCAAAGTCTTATATTTATTTGTCCAAGGAAGCTTATATAATTACCTTTCAAATTATGTACATGTTAAGAAATTATCTCTCCTAGTTTTTTCCACAGCCAGCCGAAAAAAGGCATTTTTTTCTTGTAAACGTTACGGGGATATTGATCACGAGTTCGAACATACCGAACGATCCATCATTGCACAGTACTTTAATTAAACTTGAAAGAGTACGATGGTATAAAATGTTATTTTTAAAGATATTCAGTAATTTGTATACGAATAGTTTCTTCACAACTTTCAAAATCAGTCAATCAGTTCGCGGGCCGGATTGAATGTTGCGGCGGGCCGCATTTGGCCCGCGGGCCGGACTTTGCCGACCGCTGCCTTATATGACTCCAAACCCTGTAAGTCACTGAAAGCTTAGCCCATTCGTGGTACAGGCTGCTTTGGACCGACAAAGGTTGTTTAGCCAAAGAAAAAAAAAGAAGAAGAATACATGTAAATTGGTGCACTATTCGAAAAAGGATAGAACTACAGATTAATTGGTAGTTCTGGTCACCTGAACAGCAGCAAGCCGGCCAAATTTTGATTGTTGTTGCTTTTTGATATTGATTTTGTTTCATACCGATCTAGATTGCTTGTACGCATTTTTTTTTCAATTCAATTGGCACGCCTCTAATTCTAAAGGCATATGCCATATGCCATTTATTAGCAACCGTGATGAAGATTAATTTCCAATAAGCGTTAAAAGTTCGACTAATCTTGAGATAAATCCTAAGACCATTGTTGTCCATAGGAACCTTCTATACAAGCGGTCAAATGATTGAGTGAAATCGAAAAAGTCGAGTTTGTTCCACTTTCTCTTGAAGTCTATTATTTTCTCTTTTATAGTAATAATGACATAAGCCCATGACGGGCATGTTATTGAGTCGTTCGAATTGACGACTGTACCACGGGACTGCCTCTGGTTAGACCATGGTGCTCCACCCCACCCCAGTCATTGAAAGCCAACCTATGTGGCAAAATTTAACCCTCCGCGGATATATGCGCAAATGCATGTATTATTCTTATAGCGTCGTAGCGTAGATTTGTAATATCAAGTGATACAATTGTGCTATCATCTGCGACGGTTGTCATATACATGAAAATTTTGTCGTTTCATCTGAAGCGGTTGAGCTATCATCTGCAACGCTTGTCATAATAATTGATACTTTTGCTCTATCAAATGAAAAACATTTACCTATAAAAGATGCAGATTAAGGATTAGATTAAGGAGTTAGATTAAGGATTGCGCCGCTTGTTTCAAATGGAATAAAATTCGCTTGAAGAACTTTCTGCTTTGGAAAGATAATGAAAAACCATGACAAAATCATAAAACCGTTGGATTTGTCAATTAGATAAATTATATGGAGACATGAAGGGCAGAGTTCTTCTGTGTATGTGACCATGTTTGAATTTGATAACTCGCCCCGCTAGTAACATTCACCACCGATGGCTCCGAGATCGCTGCCCACCTCTGCCAACTAATGTTGGACAGCCTTTCGCTCACAAGCAAGGTAGATTAAAAATACATGTTAGAAAACGGCCTTTGGGGGGTCGCCATAGTTGAGGGACTTAACGTCATTTTAAAACGGTTAACCATTGATTTCCGCACACAAAGCATAGCAAATAGAACATATTTCTTTGTTATTTTGTGCATTTTTATATGTCTGTTGATTTTATAGAAAAAATGAGATACATTAACAAAATATTTGATAATTTGTTTAGTCATTATACAATAAATTCACGAAGTTATGCGAAATAACACATCTATTTTCTAATTTTTAAGCCCAAAATATATTTTAAAAGTATTTTTAATGTAATTACATAAATGTAAAAAAGTTTGAATCCTGGGGACCTTACTTCAAGTGACGAATTGTCAAAATGCTTTAGATTCCACAACCTGTTCTTATTATTCTTCCTTGCTCACATGCACCTGACTGACGGGGCACATGTGTCTTTAAAAGTGTCCTGTCAACAACCATCTGGATATTCATTACACGGAACAGCTTAACATATCCAGCTGAACTTCCTGGACTACCGTGTTTCAAACCATTAGCTTCGCTATGCACAATCCTCGGCCTCTGGTGGCTGCTAATCCCGCTACATTTTAGAAACTCGGAAAGAAAAATCCAGAATATCTTTCTCATCTTTTCATCTCATAAAAATGTGATAAATTATTTTCTTGTGAAAAGATACCAAAATTGCTCGAGTAGCTAACATGATGAAGTAAAAAGAAACCGGACCAACACGACACTCACTACACGTTTGTTTAAATTTGGTTCATATCCATCGATTGGTATTGCCTGATCGTAACGGACGCGTAAACACATTGATCAGCACCGACTTCAACCCCGGATTTCTCCCGGTTTTCCTCGTCTTAAACGTCACTGATATGTTCAAACATTAAATATACAAATGATAATCACCAATCAAAACCACAATCCCAGGCATTAAGCCGGAACGTCGTAGTATCATTGAAGAGAGTAAGATCCAATAGCGATCAAGCTAGTTAAAAATGTCATGCGAGAATTGAGTTTGTGGGTAGCCAGTGGAGGGGTGGGATAGGAGGGGGAGTTGATTTAAAATATTTTTGGTCCCTATCATTTTGTACTAAAACGGTTGCGGTTCGGAGTTTTTTTTTTTGCCGAAAAGAGATAAACACATACAGCACGCTTTTTTTAGCGACCGTAAACTGTTCAATTGACCTAAAGCTTTCGATTGGTTTGGTGACATGCCGTAGGTGGCAGATCGTTTTCTCGACCGATTTTTCGCAAAGCGAACTAGAATGCGATCTCAAATACTTGATTTTTCTGTGCGGGATGGCTCAAAGGCAAGGGATTCTTGAAACTCCTTTGGCCGCGTTCCCGAGTAAAAATGATCAGAAGTATGTTAGGCCCCGATTGGACATGAGTAAGGACAATGGAGAAGCCAATACAGCTAACGCCAACGAGCTATACGAGATGCACAGCGATCTCATTGTCGTGCAATGTAATGTATCAAGCTCGCTTGGCTCTGGTGGGCTGTTCATCTTACATGCATGAAACCGGACGACCCAAACCGTAAAGTCTTTTGATTCGTCCACAAGGACAAAGAGGGCGCGGTAGGCCCAAATTGAGGTGGAGTTGTTCGCCATCAAAGCTGGGATAACGGACTGGCAGACAGGGGCGCTAGACCGTGAGGGATTTCGCATACTCGTGCAGTAAGCCAAAGGGGTTCTAGCTCCGGGTAAGTAAGTAAGTAACTAAATAAAAACGAAAAGGGTAACAACCTGGTATAAAAATTAGCAATAATACCGAGTAAGAAGGTTATATCACTGAACCCAACGAAACTAACCTCTGTTAAGATAAATGATGTATCATGCGAAAGCCAAAACTCGTAGCTCGGTTAAATGTCGTAAGTTTTCAAGGGAGATATACGTGTCGTATTTATTTAACGCTCTTTTATTACTAAGTATGTTTTTATGTCATTTTATTTTTAACTCAGTTTGAAAGTCTCGATGTGTATTCTACGTGATGCAACATATCCTTTAACTAGCAATTATTGACTAATTTAATGAAAAATGTCCGGTTTCATGGAACAGTCGTCAATTCGTATGACTTAACAACACGTGTGTCATGCCCAACATACGTAGGACTGATTATCCTATTATGTGTATTCAATACAGGGTTTTCCTAGTCACTTTTGAATGTGCACATAATTATTCGCCGCTTCCAAGATGTTTTTCAACAGCTGTCAAATGATGGAATTGCTTCATAATAAAATTTCATTTTTTACACATGATTTTCAACACATCACAAAGTACTGTCTTATTAAATTCAGCATAGGGTGTGTTGAAAATCATGCTGAAGAAATTTAAAATAATGATGATCGAAATGAAATATCAGATTAATGTGGATTAACATCTTGTACGCGGCTAATAACAACATTTACATTCTTCGTTCCACTGACTTAAGCCCCTGTAAGTCACTGAAAGCCTCGCCTACTAAAGGTGCAAGCAGGTCTTGCTACAACGGTTGGCTGTGCCAAAGAAAAATAAAATAATGACAAATAAATGTTGCTTTTTTACGATCTTTTAAACAGGGACGCCAAAGGAGAAAGTATGCGATGATACGGCGATCGAATTAGAGATAGAAGCTAAAGCACAATGGTGTCTACAACGCCAAGAAAATACATCTGCTGCAGAAATTCAACCACCGCTTGCTATGGACAACTGGCTCATTAAAGACCAAATTGTAGAAGAAGATATTTCTGGCAAAAGACACAATACTGGATCGATGCAAGAGTATGATCGTTCACAACATTCACATCAACGTGAAAGTACTCCAGTAGATCACGATGATCGGTGGTTGTCGCAAGTTGAGATAATAACTCATGCTGGTCCGCATCGTCGTTTGTGGATGGGTCCGCAATTCATGTTTAAAACATATAGTACACCGAGTGGGTAAGAATATAATGGTTTATAGTGATATCGTCACTTAATTTTTTTATCATAATGCCTCGTTTTTTGTCGTTTTTTATTTATTGGTTTACTTAGTTTTGTTTTTTTTTTTTGAATGAGAAAGAGTGTTTGAATGAGAAAGAGAGTTTTTTTACGACAAAATGCGGTTGAGATAATTGCCTACCTTTTCATAATAGATATTTAGATGATTACATTAACTTCTTTTTTGGTTGAATATTATAAAACACTAAACGGTTATAAAAAACGTAAAATTTCAAAATTGTTATATTTTATCTGAATCTTTTCTAATTATTTTACCTAGGTATATACTTATGCAGTATATATGTAATGTATATGAATATATTTATAATTAACAGTTTAAATCAATTTTTTTTATTTTAATATCATGTTTTAGTTCCCCGTTGACGTCTATTGACACAGAAGCAGTAGAAATAGGTACCAATACCAGCGGTGGTAGCGGTGCCATCTTGAACCGGATACTACAACGATCCCATCCAGTGAATATGCCTTCAGTTGGAGGTATGAGGCCTTTGGTTCCTGTACTAATTGATTCTGGATCATGTTGTAATATGCATTTAATAGCACTTTTCAAATTTTATATAACCTGTTTTTTACTAATATCCTTATATTTCTTTCCCGGATTTCTTAAACGACGACAATATTGCAAAATCAGTAGATGGTTTTGAGCAAAGCCCACGAATAATGAATATGAACGAATTTCGACATCACGAAAACCTGGGCACCGAGTTGTTATCATCGTTAGGTCCAGTAGAATCACAATTACGCGAAGATCTTGCAGATGCTATGCGTGAATCACCTCTTAACACTACTAGGAAAGATACAACAGGTACGGGTTGAGTTGCTATTTTGAATAGACGCCATCACATTATTTGCTTCATTCTCATCCAATATGAACACGATATGTTTAACGGTTTTTGATTTCGTTCGATTAGTTTGTGCTTTTGAATTTCGTTTATGTTTTATATTTTTTATAGTTAGACGATAGTTGTTATTGTTTATGTTATGATTTATTTTTCTTTGTTGTTATGTTGTTATCTTATCGTTAGTTTTTTGTTTTATTGGTCAATTATTAATGGCTGGGATTAGGTTTTGTGGCTGGCCTTGTTTTAAACTGTAGCTATTGTTGGACTCTTTTTAACTACAATTATCTTTAACGCAATCAATCAGGAGAAATTTCATCAATTCCGTGTTAAAAATTTGAATAATGTGTGTGTGATAATATTATATAATTTAAAAAGCATGATACAGGAGACCCCCGAAATATGACTGCATTTGCGATTGAAAAAAATGACATGCAAGGTGTAATTTGAAAAAGTCGAATGTCGAATATCTTTCAATACATAGTTTACTATCGAACTTGAAGAGTAGATATCGATAATATCGTGTATTTTTACTTAAACAATTCTCTACAATATATTGATATTATTTCAAAAGTCATTCACACATTTCATCGATGTGTATGGAACGGTTAACGGTGAGAAATAAATAAAATCCAATGCTTTCTGCTTAATAACAATTTTTATCTCAAGTTATATCTCACATCTATCTCCTGTATTGAGAATCAGTTACAGATGCAATAATTTTGATTTCGAACATTTTGTTAAAAATGATTCAACCTTGAAAAGTAAAAAAATTAAAGAGATGAAAACTTAAAAAAATTTCAAAATTCCCTAGAAATGAGTAAATAGATTTGTAAGGCATCAATTATATGACAGGCTATGAAAGATGATACGATGATTTTGTTACGTTTCTCAAATATATTGAATTGATGTTGGACAACTGTGAGCTATTTGTTTCTTTTTAATAGAAACAATAGTTATGCAAAGTAGGATACTTCATTTTTTATACTTAAGACTTCTTTCCTATCTTAAACTGTGGTTATTATAGGATTTTTGATGATTATATTGACAAATGCTGCGAGTTGATGGTTTGTTCGAGCATATAATGCTCGAACAATAAAACAAAAATACGCTAATCTTGTCAATATAATTCTCGAAAACCCTGTGTTGTGAAGGGAGCAGAAAACTGCATAGAGTTTAGACTCGGTGATGAGGCGGTGCTTTCGCACCTTTCATCTACTCGACTGTTTTATTCATGTAACAAATAAATTGAAACCACTTTTTTAAACAAATACAAAGAACAAACCAAATAAAAAGTGTTTTTATGTTGGACGCCTATATTTACAACCTATATAACCAAGCATGTTTGGTGGAATAGATCATGTATGGTAAAATTTTGTAAGGAATCAGATAGATAAATCCGATGTAGTTACGCCCAGAAACAATAGAAGGCATAGCGAAAGGAATTGTTAAAAATTAACAATAGTTAATAATTTAGTTGTTAAAAATTGCCAGAGTTCTTGCCAGAACTGGCCTCGCGAAAGAAATGGTTAAAAATTAATTGTCATTAAAAATTAACCAGAGTCGTTAACAATAGCTAGAATTTGGCATTGGAGTTCATTTGTTAAATTTAATGAGTGGTCCTAAGCCGTTGTTAAACAAATTATCGTCAAGAGCGTATGCGATACAAGTTAACAGTAGTTTAATCGTACTGCTCGATTTTTTCGCTTATTTTTACAGGCATGAACAACAAATGGACTCGGTTAAACCATAATGAACTTTAAAGTTTAAGTCAGTTTTGATGTATTGTAAATTTTTGTTATGTAAATCAATAGAAATATGTATAAATATGCATGTATACAGCTATATATACATACATACGTACAATATATATATATATATATATATATATATATATATATATATATATATATATATATATATATATATATATATATATATATATATATATATATATATATATATATATATATATATATATATATATATATATATATATATATATATATATATATATATATATATATATATATATATATATATATATATATATATATATATATACAGTGGCCGGCAAAATAAAGTGGCCACTACTTACATTTTTACATTTTTCTAATTTTTTTTCGTTAAAAGTGAAGCTATAGCTATAGTTATAGCTTTGTGTTATATTTTTTTAAACAATCTTCATTCTTTGCTCTTAAATGTGCAATCAAAATTTATTGAAAAAATCAAAGGTTAACCAGTACCAAAAATATTTTTAAAAAAATTAGTCCAAATCACACTGACAAAAAAAAGTGCCCACTATGCAAATCGATCAAACTTATCGTTTTTATCGTTTTGTTTTGACAGATTTTTTGTTGACATGAGGTGTTTAGGCAAGCGACCGGTTGCATGCATTAGCATTGGCATTGAAGTGGATTCGTACTTTAATTTTGGACAATTTGGCTCAGTTGCACAAAATGGAAAACAACACAAAACAAATTCCTCTGGCTGTCCGAAAATTAGTTGTTCGCGATGTTCAGAACGGGGAATCACATCGAGCTGTTGCTGGCAAGTATAGCATCAGCAAATCAGCAGTTGGAAAAATCTTTAAAAATATAGTACGTTAGGTTCAGTGGTAGATCGCCCAGGCCGAGGTAGGAAGAGAATAACAGATAGCAAAACAGACACCAGGATCGTGCGCGAAGTGAAGAAAAACCCTAAAGTAACAGTCCTTGAAATCAAAAATACACTTCAGTTAAATATATCCGATCGAACGATTCGCCGTCGCATCATAGAACAGGGGTACAATAGCAAATTAGCCAAGAAAAGACCCTTCATCAGTAAGGCTAACAAATCAAAACGGCTCAAATTTGCTCAAGAGCATGCGGATAAGCCGCTCGAGTTTTGGAAAACTGTTCTTTGGACAGATGAGTCTAAATTTGAACTGTTTAACCGAAAACGGCGGTCCCATGTGTGGTGTAAACCAGGTGAGGAGCTTCAAGAGCGCAACATCCAAGGAACGGTGAAACATGGAGGGGGCAATGTTATGGTTTGGGGGTGTTTTTCTTGGGGAGGGGTAGGAAGCCTGGTGCGAATCAACGGCATTATGACAGCTGATACTTATATTACCATCCTACAAGAAAATTTAGAGGTATCTCTAATAAAAACAGGTCTAGAAAATAAATTTGTGTTTCAGCAAGATAACGACCCCAAACATACCGCGAAGAAAACAAAAACTTTTTTCAACTCATGTCGCATAAAACCGCTTGAATGGCCTCCACAAAGTCCTGATCTAAATCCCATCGAGAATTTGTGGGCCATTCTCGATGATAGAGTGAAAAAAACTGGCGTAACTAATAAAGATAAATATTTTGAAGCCCTAGAGAACGCCTGGGAAAATCTTGACCCAAATCATATAGAAAATCTAGTGGAGAGTATGCCAAAGCGCTTGCAGTTAGTCCTAAGATCCAAAGGGGGGCACATAAAATATTAAATAGTTGTTGTTTGTGTTTAATAAATCAATTTGTTGAAATAATTCATGTGGGCACTTTTTTTTGTCAGTGTGATTTGGACTAATTTTTTTAAAAATATTTTTGGTACTGGTAAACCTTTGATTTTTTCAATAAATTTTGATTGCACATTTAAGAGCAAAGAATGAAGATTGTTTAAAAAAATATAACACAAAGATAGCTTCACTTTTAACGAAAAAAATTAGAAAAATGTAAAAATGTAAGTAGTGGCCACTTTATTTTGCCGGCCACTGTATTATATATATATATATATATATATATATATATATATATATATATATATATATATATATATATATATATATATATATATATATATATATATATATATAATACAATATATACAATATATACAATATATGTATATATATATATATATATATATATATATATATATATATATATATATATATATATATATATATATATATATATATATATATATATATATATATATATATATATGAGTATACAATAATCTCAAAATGCGATACAAAAATTTGAGCGATTTAAACATCGTATTTTGCTTTTGAAAATAGCATCGGTGCGGTGAAACAACAACTTTTTGACAACTAAACTGCATCTTGAGCTTCTGAAATTGTTTTGCTGGCATTCGATTCTGACTTGTAAAACCCTGTAAGGACTAACGCCCACTCCACCCATCGATAAATCCGTTACTGTGAACTTAAAGAAAGGTAGTGAAGGAACATCCTTGTAGGAACACATTACCCAAAATACATAATCGATATGTGCAAACGTTGGTGTTGAACCAATGAGAACGAAAAGTACAAATAAACATGCTGGTTATTTTGCTCGATTGACATTCGATTCCGTTGGAAGTACTCGAGTTCAACTGGAGAAAAATTGGAATATTTTTTGCCATTCGAATAGATGAAGCTTTCGTTGACGTTTTTGTTCTTGTATCTGTATGTTTCCCAGTTCTAAGAAGCAACCGGAGGTCGGAGTAGCGGAATTTGGGGCAAGTGTGCCACCATAAGTATTTCATGTTATAACTCACTAAAACATGCTTTTCAAAAGCCGATTTAAATCTCATAACCATTTTACATCTATTTCTTTACTTCTAAATGAGTTTCGCTTGAAAAACGTGCAAACAAAATTGTTTTTGAAGCGTTTAAAAAAGGGTCCAAAAAGACGTTGTATTTTGGGCTATGGGGCAAGAATGCCACTCGTATGTGGCAAGACGGCCACCTGGTTAAAATAAACGAATTTCTTAGATAATTGGAAATAGTTAAGTTTGTGGCACTGGTGCATGTATTCCAACATGTCTTGAGTCACCAATGAACCCTTTTTCATCACAAACTGTATCGCAATATGGTTTGTTGCTGGTCTGTTTTTTTCCGGGGTGGAATTCGCTCGTAATAGCGCACCATACCGTTGCACGCTACAACAATGTTTACATTTTTGACAGCTCCTGCCTATGAAAGATGGTGGTACACTTGCCGAAAATAGAGATGGCTCTTTTGCCCCATAAGTTAACAAAGCCACAGAAAATTCACGTTTTCTCAGCTTTACGGTGGTGTAAATATTTTCTCGGTTGATTGTTCGCATGATTTTTGAGATTTATTGAGATTTTTGAGATTTATTTGGTTGGATCAAAAAATTATAATATTTTGAAACTCAACATACATCAGATCAACCCAATGGGAAATATCAATTGATCTACATGAAATTCGGTTCAGTATACCTAGTCATTGGAAAGCAACCAACTGTATACACAATTGATCATTTAACTAAAGTTTTTAAGGAAAAAATGCTTGGTGGCACTCTTGCCCCAAATTCCGCTAACAAACGGATTCCGCACTCCTTTTTTTGGGACTTGGGGCAAATTTGAGTGTAAATATGAAATTCATTTTAAACTTAATTACACACGTGGATAGTGGCCTTAATTATATGTGTTCAATTCTGGTCTAATACAAGGGATGAATCTTGCGGTGTTCCTCTCTGTTCCCAAAAATCTAGAAAACTAACCGTACCGATATTGAGTTGTTCGGAAGCAATCGTTGACATATTCGGCGATATTATTGAGCTGTCACTTTCATACCCCTTGGATAGAAGCTTGGATCTTCGATTAAATGGAAGGTGCTGACAATGGAACAGAATATTAATAAATGAAAAAAAAAAGATTATGAAATTTAAATAAAATCAGCCTTCTATCGTAGTTAATTCTCAGGCGCAGCTATTACAAAAGGCCGGCCCAAAATAACGTTATTTGATTATTGTAAGAGCTAGATGCATGGTAAACAAACATCCAATACATACAGATATCATATCTTTTTAAGATATAACAAAAATACGTACATTAGGTCTTTCTCTCTTGTTGGCCTGCTCACAATAGAGTAGTTTGACATGACCTGCCCCAGTCAACAATAATTCTCCACGATGCTTGGTCCTTTGAAAAATATTTTCCTTGTACAATATGAATGCAGCAAAAGCTGCTACATCTTGCATATAGTAAAAAAAGCCAGTGGCCACCTATTAGTTTTTCTTTTTGTGGTATATTCTGACAAATACTTGTCCATATCGTCGACACCGCCTTTCAATTTGTTGTAGTCGTCGATCATTTTAGGCTTATTCTTAGGTCCTGTTATTTCCATGTCATAGTGAGAAGTAGACATGAGGATAACGCACTAATTTTTTTTGGGACGTATGAACATAAACATACATTCTCACTGAACCCAAATAAGGTTGATTCAGGTATCCTTCCTTTTGGGTTGACGAAGAATGCTGGAACAAAAGTAAGTTTTTTGTTCACAGTGCTCAAGATTGATAATTTATAGTCTAGCATTAGAGAGAGTGCTAAATTGTACGATGTAAAAAAATTATCACAAACGACATTTCGTCCACTTCCTCTGTTCATCTACGGTGCTGTTCATCTACGGTGACATTTGTTCCAGGCACATAACACGATTTTAAATTAGCGTTGAGCATTTGAAAAACATCAGATATAGCGGCTGCTTTATCCATCGTCTTCCGCTGCTGTCGCGTCTGACCATTATCGAAACGGATAAACCGACTGATCGACCAGAATCGCTGAACGCTCATTGAAGCGCGAAACATTGGATGGGAAGATGTTTTCCACAACTCTGTAACTGGCATGTAGTTTGAGTGCGACACACCAGCTAAGAGAAGCAACCCAATGTATGCATCAAATTCTGAGCTTGTCAGAGGCTTCCAATCTTTTGAATGCACCCGATCACTTTCATTCCAATTTTGGAAGCATATAATTGCTTTCCTATTCGTTTCTCGAATAATCAAATCACACATTGCTTCTGTCAGCAGTTGTTTAAATGTATGAACTATTCTTAAACCTTTTGTTTTTTTAGTTGGACCTGTGTTTTTTGACCTGAGTATGTTGTGTGCTAAGATTTTGTGTGTGTTTCCAGGACGCTCGCTGGACCAAACAGTGCCATTTTTTGATTTGTACTCTTCCGCAGTATACTCGTCCAGCCACTCTTCAGAATACTCGTCACCTGAATCTATATGATTGTATTCTGGGACCTGTAATTCTTCTGCGTCAGAATCATTCAGAGCTCCACTTACTAAACAATCATTTTGGTCCTCGCCAGTGGATGGAAAAAGTAAAACTTCTTCGTCGCTTCCTTCTTCAGCCATTTCCTGCAGTCTCTGTTGATTATATCTCTCTCTTTCCTCAAGGCTAAGCTCATCCAGTTGTTCAATTGAAAGCCAGTCACTACTTTCCATAATGTCAAATGAAATATAAATGTGATTCACAGTTTACAGAAAATAAATACTCTTTTCGGTTTATGCGGACAATGTGAATCAACAAAAATCGGAGCGTACTAGAGTTTCCGCGAAACTGAAAAGATTTGACAGACAGCTTGACAGATCGTTTATACTTATGCTTAGATTTCTCATGTACATATCTCATTTAAATTAATAAATTTCAGTTATTCGATAATTCAAAAAATCGTTGGATATACCCATTTTTACCTTTATGTTACACATTTTACATTAAACTTTGAGATAAACTTTTCCTGGCTATTACAAATTTTCATAAATATCTTATCATAAAATAATTTCACTTTTCGTACGATATAACCATAATGTACAATAGCAAGAACTGAAATAAAATAAGAAACATGCACAAAAATAATAAATTAGTTCCGTAACACCTGCAGTATTACTGATTTGTTACTGATACAAAAGTGAGTAATCATTAGTTGAAGTATAAAAAAATCAAAGGAATTTTTACAATTCCATCAACTAAACAAAGGCAAAGAATAATAATGTATACACTTTCTCTTCAAATTTAATGAAAATCCTACGACTAGAACAGAAGTTATTAAAGTTTTAGCATAAAAATGTTTCATTCCCCATACAAAATGTATGGGATACCCGGGTCTGGGACCCGGTCGAAGAGGTACGGGTAGGGGTACAAAAAGTATATAGACGAAAAAAAAATAATTCGTTTTTATTTTTTTGCAGGGAAATGAAGAGAATAAAAAAGTCTAAAGATACATGAAAACATTTTGTCGCAGCGATTTCTCTGTAAAAAGTTATTAAAGATTAAAAATCGAAATCATACACGGGTATCCGGTTGTAGAGTTGACGGTTAAGCTTGGGTTGGTAACCTCGTTAATCACAAATATAATCGGAACTATTTGTTTATTCGTATTCGTGTATTGGTCCAAGTATGGTATAATTATGTTCGTGGAATTACGTAACAAAAACAGCATTTGTTTTTACGATCATTGTTAAAACACTTTCCATTGAAAGCTCCACGCATGATTATTTGATAATTTTCTCTAAAATACAGGTAATAAGTTTCTTTTCTTTTTCTTATTTAGCGCGACAAGCGCTGGAGGTCTAGACCAACATTTACCACAAATGGGTACAGTCATTATCCGATAAACGCTATCGTACGGGACCGAGCAAAATAGCGTATCTCGAGTTTTCGTGTATAGCGGACTCCTATGGAAAAACAGTTTACACTTCTGGTTCGATGGTTGAAAAATATCGTAACAGAGTTTTGCATTAAATTTTTTTGTAAAACAGGTATCTGTTGCACAAGTTCGATGCAAAATGGCGTTGAACACTAGTGAAATTCAAAAAGAGCATAAAATATTTCAAAACTTAAAAATGTTTTCAAAAAACACTATGAACTGTCAAATTTAGAGGAATTGCGTATTTCGAATTCGCGTAAATCGAGTATCGTGTACTGCGGATAATTGCTATATAGTTATTAGTCAGTTCTACGTATGGGAGGCATAGTCCTAACGGGTCGTGCTTGCATTCCTGTTTTTTTTATTTGAGCTTTAATTTCTCGTCGACAGAGCGAACTCAATTCACTAGATTTTGTTGTACAAAATAAACTATCAAAGCTTTTACATGCGATTTCACGTTCACGTTCACTTCGACTGTAACGTGGGCTTTAGGCGAATATTAGAGTTACGCCGATTCGTTGAGAACGCATAAACCACATCCCAAGCGGAAATTTTCGGACGATAACTCACACACTCTCATAATTTGACAATCAATATATGACTGTTTGTATGTTCTTCCATTCGCACCATTTCGTTCTCCAAGCCAAGCGTTGTTGTAGTTAATGGCTGGTATCATTGAATTCGTCTAGTACGTTAGGAAAATGAGTGTCGAGGCGTACGCCGCCGCTACGAACGGATTAAAAGATACCAGCCAATATGTATTTCTTTTTGACAGTTATGTTTAGTTTGCATTTTAATCATAAGAACAGTTCTTTCTTATCGTATCATTTATATCAGCGGTCGACAAAGTCCGGCCCGCGGGCCAATTGCGGCCCGCCGCAACATTCAATCCGGCCCGCGAAAGGTTTTGACTGATTTTGAAGGATGGGAAGAAACTATTCGTATACAAATTACTGAATCTTTTAGAATAACATTTTATACCATCGTACTCTTTCAACTTTAATTAAAGTACTATGGAATGACGGATCGATCTCCCGGCCCAGATAACTCAGTAATGTAGCCACTTGTACCTCTGTCTTCATTTTTAGCTTCTTTTGGAACCTTAAAAAATGAACCTGAGCTCTCTTGCGATGCTTTGATTGTTGCCTAATAGTACCAAGATGTAGGTAACCAAAACGCAGACACGTTCTTATGCGACGACAGACTTGTGTACGCAGTCCATTTAAGACGCTACGGGGCGTCATTCGTTGATCGCGCACGATTCTACGTTGGTTGGTTCACTTTTTTGGTCGTCATGGTAAAAGTTCGACTGATAGAGGAGTCAAGGTGAGGGTACATGTAGAGATTGTCTGTTGTCTCAAGGGATTCTACTATTCAAAGTGCAATTAACGTTTTGTTAGAGCGGGTGAAGATAATTCCATGATAAACCTATGAATTTGTCAATTTGTTAATGCAACCTATATGTAATTTTAACATTGTTTCAACACGACAATAAGACTTTCGGAATGAAGGAAATCGCACACGAAATTTAATATTGATGAGATATACTAAAGCCTGGTTACAATAAATTTATTTAAAGTTTTGCATGCGACTTGCATTTGATGGGATATCATTAGACTTTCACCAACGCAAAACATGCAATACAAAATTTAAAATATTGTGAAACAGCTCCATACATTTTCACGCGATAATTTTATATTTTGTTTAATTCGTTTTTCTTAATTCGACACAAATCAGTTGGTTTCCGTTTAAACTATTTTAGGGATTTTTTCAATCTTATTTGAAAGCAAAAAAAAAAATATTTAAAAATCTCTGTTGTTTTAATGAGAACGATGATTCCACACTGTTGCTGTTTACGAGTACAACAATTATCAAAGTGCTTTTTCATAAGGAATCAGTTACCAATTGAGCTGACATGGCATTACTTATCCATAAAGCATTTTTAAAACTACTGAGTCTATTTTTACTTCGATAAATTTTCGATAAATTAATTTTGAACCATACTATAGGATGATATAATTACAGAAAAACAACATTAATATCTAAAATGTTTCTAAAACATTAAAATATAATAATTTAAGCGCAATAATAAAAAACCGCATTTACCTGACCCGCGGCACTCGATCATTTACTAAAATTGGCCCATTGCCTCAAAAGGCATTTATATAAACACCAACAATGTAAAAACTATTTAATCTCAAAATGTCTAATACTAAACGTGTTATGAAGAGAGCAAATATGCCATGGCACGCGGTTATAGTTATGTGCCGAAAAAGTCTGGATCTCGTACACCGTTCTGTTTGAAAAATCATACACGAAATGTCAATCGAAAACACGGCTGAAAAGTGTCATTTTCACTCGATTGGGATAACTTTGGAACAGACCGTAAAATAATTTCTGAAACTGTGTGTTCCAAAATCATTCAGTTTAAGTCAAGTGAGAAATAATTTAATAAGTAAAATTAAAAATATTGTTTGGTAAATGAATTGTTATGCCAATTCAAGAAGTTTTAATAAAGTGAAAAAAGTTGGCATGTAGTTTAAGGTGTATACAATGTCTTGATTATCTTCTCAAGTGGCTTGTTAATCTATCGCGATATCTACAAAAACCAAAAATTATTGATTTCTAAACAACGTGACGTGAGAGCAAAAAAATGATATGTAATATAAAAAATGGATGCCTTAGAGACAAAAATTCAGCGTCAACAACAGTATTTCAGCTCCAATCCAAGAGATTTTTATTTTAATATGGCAGCAATTGAGAATTTGCAAGAAATAGTTTGCTATTCAGCAACCAACATAAAATTACATTTTTATGTGTTAATAGCAATTATTATTCTAGAGATGAAAGGTTTCTTAATGCTCCTTCTGGAAATTTATTCCTTATATGTCTATATATATTTATGCTTTCTCTTTCTGTTTTTTCTCGTACTCTCTCCCTTTTCTCTCTCACACTCTTACTTTATTTCACACTGTCTTTTTCACTCATTTTTTATCTCTACTTTCTTTCCTACTTTTTCTCTCTTTCGCTCACTTTATCACAAACTGTCTTTCTCACTCACTTTTTCTCTCCACTTTCTCTCCTAATTTTTCTCTCTTGCTTTGTATTCTTTGATGATGATAATCGCCGTCGTACTCTTACTAATTATGTTTTAAATTTTTGAATGGGTTTGCTCTTATGACAAATTGATATCATTTTGGATGTAGATGTAGGTCACCAATTGCATGCTGGTGGTGCGATTGTCATGCAAGCTTACCATCTTCTGTTCCCAACAATATAATTTGTATGTCTCTGTTTCTTTATTTTGGCAAAATAAATCTATGTGTCTTCCCTGAATCACTGTTTCCTTTCCTGGACTTTTCGTGATTGTCATAGGCAACCTTTCGGAAACTGGTTTGACGTTTGACTGTAACATCAAAGGGCAAGGATGTACTAAATGGCAAGAACAACATCATCAATCACCAGCTCTGGGAAATCAACACACAACGTTCAATGCTACTGGTCTTTCGTCCATGTCATCATGTTCATCTACATCCATATATTCATCCACACACTCGCTGACTTCTATCTGTGATCATCAAAATCAACAAGGACTTCAACAGCAATATCAACAACAGCACCATCAACACCAGTGTAGTGGGAGTTGTAGATGTAAGGCATTTGGGAATGAACATTGCATTGAAAGTTTTTATGAGTGTATGCTACATCCAGTTTCTCCTAGTAAAAAAGAAAATATCCACAAAATTCATGGACAAACAATGCAAAATGATAGGAAATCTTGTCCTAATGTGATTTATTGTCAGCAGCAACAACAATACGAACATATTAACTCTTTTGGATCCGATGCGGTTTGTGCAGAGAGAAATACAAACCAAGGTGCAAGCATTACAATAGCTAAAGTAGTCAATCCTCTCGGAACAGTTACAACAATCAGCACCGTTGGGACTAGATCAATAACCCCAAACAGCATCAAACCAGACGATTTTATGCAAGAAAGCATCGAATCATACCTTCATGAAAATTGTGATGAAGCACTCTTTCGCCCTGTAGTAACAGTACATTATGATAACGTGGAATCTAGAAAAATATCGACACAGGAGAATGACATGATGGAAAACCGGTCTAACATATACCATGATACATCAATAAATAGCATTGAATGCAGTAATGTTGATAGTTATGATAAAGTAAAATTCATGGTCAGGGGCAATGAAGATCAATCTAAACAGCCAGCATTTTTGGTTGAACCGGATTTGATTGTACCGGTTATTGAAGAGAAAAACTTATCATCCTTAAGTTCTGTTACTGGAATTAGACAACAGGATTCAAAATATGAGCAACTAAAGGATTCAAATAACGAAATATTAAAAAAAAACATGCATGAAAAATTCAATACAAGAAAAAAATCCTTGTCTGAAATTGACGATACCAAGGATGTAAAATTTGAATCTGAACGGTCGGAGTCAGGGAAAGCATATGACGAATTTGAGAATATTGAATTGCCCATGTTATGTAATAATCCTTTGCGAATAAATGAGAGTATATTAAAGAAAGAGAGAAAGGATTCATTGAAAGAAGAAAAGGATATTTCTGAGGATAGCCAAATCGAATCGTTAACAAAAAAACTTCTCACTTCTAAGAACATAGGATCAACAAAAACACGGAAAAAAAGTTTACCCGTGTTAGTAGATTCGCATAAAATAGTAAACGTGGATCGTAAAGCTCGAAGAGATTTAGATAACGTCGGTAATTGTGCAGTGCATCATATTACGAATATCATAAGCAGTAACAAAACAAGCGATAAACAGGAATACAATCTTGTTTCACTTAATCAAAAGAGCTTTACACAAACTATTCAAAGTGTGAAAAATGAATTGATCAATCCGATTTCAGATGCTCAACCGTCAGTTTTAATGTACCATGAATGCTTACTTCCATCGCTTGAATCATTGAAAATTGACGATATAGAACTGTTCGGTGAAGACAGTGGGCAACAATCAACTGATAATAGTAATGCTAGAGATACTTCTGTAATCGACAAAGATGGTTCAAAATCTGAATACTCTGAGCGTTCAAATATTATTGCCAAAAATCAGAAAATGAAAGAAGAAAAAACATCTAATGAGGAAAAAGAAACATCTGAGATAGTTACTACATCAGATTTGGATAACTATTACGACCCGGTATATAACGATCTAAGGTACAAAATGATGGGATATACTGAATCTTCTCAAACAGTTGTGCAATTGAACGAAAATATAGATAAATGTGCTATGGGTGAAAAAAATGACGAAAACTTTGATGTGCATCAACTAAATCAGCTAAAGTTTGATATGCAGGACGTTTTATCGCGTGGAAATATAATGTTGGCAATGTGTTCTAGCTTGCGCGAAGTCTCAGAATCTATTGAAACCTATCCGTCTAATCCGAGTGATTCTGCTCGAAAAGAACAGTCAGAAAATTTTAATAATCCAAATGAATGTGATGTAAATTATTCTCTATTTTCAGAAAATGAGTTAGACTTAAAAAAAGGAGCCTCTTACGAAAAACAAGTCAAGAGCCCATTTCACCATCCCTCTACGGAACTTGCAACACCTTTTGTAGGTTTGCTTTTTTCGGCATCTGAGGATGATGAGGATGTTACCGTCAATTTAATAAATAACGATCAGGATAAGGAAACTGATCGTGATGATGTAGCTTTGACGAAAAAGTTAACTAAAACTATGTATAAATTCATAGAGCCGGACGATAAAGTACGACGTTGGCATCACCCAAATAACAGTCTAAGTAATTGTAAAAGTACATCTATTATCATGACAACGATGGGATCTCCTGAAGTGGATAGTGACGATGATGGTGAAAAGCGTGATGAAGGAGATGAAGGATTAGAGCCATTAATAGCTTTTAAAAAAACTTCGTCATATTTACTTTCTGATATTACAACTATTGAAAACAATAACTATTCGACATCCAGCGAAGGGTCGCTGTTGGAAATACAAAATGAAATGTCCGTATCAATGGCAGCACTGCCTATAGAAAATGTGCGATGCGTTCAGGTTGAAGAAGTTCAAGAACCTGTTCATGTTTCAGATTCAACAGAATCCGTTAATTATAACAGAATAAGAACAGATCCAACTGTCGCTCTCGGTGATGATTACACCATTGCTTCATCAAAGAGTTTAGTACCCAATAGTAATTCAAGCAGTAATTTTGACACAAGCCTGATAGCTTCTTCCATCACAACCAAGATTACTAGTGATGTGCCAGCAGGGGGTGGTAACGGAGGGAATGGGAAGAAAAAATCAAAAAAGAAGCGAAAATAACTGCTGTTGGACCTAGTGAAGCTATCGATGTTTTCACTTCCATCATAGTGTGTTTTGTTAAAGCTATGGTAAATGTACCATCTTAGTAAGTTTTATTTAATTTATACTTATTTTTTTAGTCATTCCTTTAAATTCACAGTTCAATCGAATGATAACACGTTAGCATTGCTAATGATTAAACCGAAGGTTGCGATGCAATTACATTGAAATCAAACGTAAATTCTTGAAAAAAATCTCTTATGTTATGTTGCGTAAAAATATGTTTTTTTATACAAGTATAAGTAACTAAACATTGTTGTAGTTGTTTTTGCTCTAGTATCTTTTTACAAGTTAATTTTTTTGAATACATCCAATAAGTATCTTTCAAAATTTTAAATTATCTTGCTTCTTATTAAATTAGATTTTCTCGTTTACACCTGGGTATATCTAGATAGTTTTATCGTTATCCCGCACATGCACGTTTTAAACTTAGTTACGCATCGTTTTAAAACACACGCGCAATACAATAATGATTTTTTTCTTCTAGGCTGTACTGTGAGTCTATATTCAGTTACAAAATTAACTAGCTTTGTTTAAAAAAATGTTAGGTTGAGACATACAGCTTTTACATGCCATTAAGTTCAGCAAATTGGATATACATCTCATTTAATATAGTCTAAACTACTCTTTAACTCTGTTTGATTGTTTTATAGGAACATCTCTTTTTACTGATAATTGAAATATTATAGGGTTACATAAGCTAGCATAAAACTGTAAGCTTGATTTCGAATCAGTAAATTTCAATATAGTAAAATATGTGTTTGACGAGCCCAAATTGATTGTATTACTATATTATTAATCTATAAAAACGTAAGAAAAGGCAGTAATCACTTCAAAGAAGCCATTTTAGTTTCATAGTTAAATTTATGATACATGACATAATATTTTGTTTCATTCAGTTTCAGTTCATCAAGCGCAAGGTCACGGTAGTGACAAAATACTGACAATTCTTTCAATAAAAACGTAAGCTTTTACCAATATTTTGTAACCTGGAGTAGCCTAGAAATAAAGTTGACAAAAAGTGACAAAATTTGAAGTTTGAGAAAAAGCGTAAACAAATTGTTATTGGGCGCAATTGTGATCCATTGCTTCGGTAATATTACTAAAATACATGTTTCTAATCTAATCGATTTATATTTTGTTTTGCTTTTTAAACAAAATATATATCTATTCTCAAAAGATTGACTACTCCTATCATGTGGTTTAACATTTTGTCGCTCAAGTCGCTTGGTAAATATGTATTTTTTTAAGCAGCCACGAGAAAATAATTTTAAATAGACAAACAGTGTTGAAGGGTTACCAATTTGTTCAACATTTTTTCACTCCCGTGGCTTCGTGTCAATTAGTTTTTAATATTCATTTAATCATATATTAATTTTGCAACCTAAGATAAACTTTATATTTCGTATGGTTTGTTCAGTAGATATAAGTTAAGTGAAAATAAACATATGATTGGTGAAACACACTCATTTTATCGTTTGATCAATTTCAATTTCCAACTGTATTGCCGTCAGAACAATTTGCGTGTTACTGTCCAAATAGACATACAGCGACAACGTCGCGCGCGACAAAAAGTAGCTCAATTTTGCAAACAGAGCTACTCGTCGCGCGCGACAATTTTGCTTCATCCGAAATAATCGAATTATCTACTTTGTTTACAAGCCAGATTAATGCCAAACGCAAAAAATAGATTTGAACACATTTTAACCTATTTTTGTGTGTTTTCAAATAAAAAACAAGTTGGTTGACTGAGTCAAATGAGCTACTTTGATCTACACCGAGTGAAATTTTGAGCTATTTTTCGTCGCGCGCGACGTTGTCGCTCTATGTCTATTTGGACGGTTAAATAAAAACTCACATCTTTTATAACAACCACTGTCAAGGCATACCTGTACTACTAGTGGGTTTGGCTTTCAGAGACTTTTTTATACCCATAGCAGGATAGTCAGTCCTACGTATGGGGACACGGTTCATTCGGGGCTTGAACCCACGACAGGCATGTTATTAAGTCGTACGAGTTGACGACTGTTCCACGAGACCGGTCATTTATTACTGGTTTGACTTGTTTACGTAATAGAGCTTAACGTAATAGAGCTTAACTGCTCACTATCTCCAGTTCACAGGATTCAAAAAGGGTAAATTTTGTACTGGATTCAGGCTTATGTCATTGCTTCTTAGAATGCGATTTTTTCAGATTTGTTTTCACTCGTATTATGATTATTAGGATGAGCTTAATAGCTTAGTTGAGATGTAACATATATCAATGCTTGTTCTTAAAAAAATCATTGGCTCCTATATTTCTATGATTTATAATTTATAATTTATGTTTTTCTATCTATAATTTAAGCCAAAAGTTGTAATTTTAACCTGTTTGCAGAGTGATCAGAAATAACGATTTATCTGTACCCCTACCGATGCCCAGATGAGTACCCTACCGAATATCGTGCATTTTTTTATAATACTGACCGAATAAATATTAAATCCTTTCCCCATTCAAACTCCGCACACAACTTCAAACGACGAAATCACGAGTGACCTGAGTGAGAATTTGAATAGTGGCATGTATAAAGGCCTTCCCGCACAACAAAATCGAGCAATTTTTGGGCTCGGTTTTTAGTTCGCTTTCCAAAACTGATCGAGAAAGCGAGCACAAACGTCCGAAGAACCGATCGAAGCTCTTTCTTGATTGAAGCGTTTACGGTCGTTCGAGAGAGCGCGCTGTATGTGTTTATCTCTTTCTGACAAAAAAAAACCCCCGGTACGCGACCGTGTTGGCGCAAAAATGATAATAGCCGGAAAATAGTTCACATTCACGTTCTCTTTCTCTCCTTCTTATCCTCTTCGCC
The DNA here is from genome assembly GCF_017562075.2 of Anopheles merus. NCBI lineage: Eukaryota > Metazoa > Arthropoda > Insecta > Diptera > Culicidae > Anopheles > Anopheles merus. The sequence continues at coordinate 23,919,928 of NC_054081.1, forward strand.
ATCCTTTCTCCTCGCTTTATCATTGGGGCCCTTCCCGCTGTGCAAAGCAACGGAAGGCGTTATGCCGTTCTGAGAATTTTATCATGCCTTCCTTTTCTCTCCAACGGCAAATTTGTCGAGCAGCTTGTCGAGCTGCCCGTCCCTGGCTCCGCCTCATTCCCCTCGCCTGAGCGCGCTGCCGAAGGTTTGGATGTGTTGGTGCGTCAGACGGCCAATCGCTGTCAGCCGTCGTCCGTGCTCATTCCCTCCATAGCGCTATCTCATTCTCACTTGTGGTCAATGCTCATGAGTTGCTGTGGCGCTTAAAAAAGCTGTTAACAAACATTGCGGCAATGTAGTTGCATTTTCACAAATCAAACTAAAAAAGTGCAATGAGTTCAAACGCTGCAATGTAAAAATGACCAAGGAATCGCTAGATCACGCTAGAGCATTTGCTGTGCAACGCGCAGAACCCTAATTCGCATTAGCACGTTCAGCCCGGCGCTGATTTTCATCAGCATTCCGTTCCGCCGGCATCTAGAACGCAAGCTGATTGTAAAACCGGTATACTGGAAAGTTCACTGGCAGTCCCTGGGCCTGCCATCGAACTGAACGTGCAAAGCATTAAGCGTAATTTTGTTACACTAAGCTTTTGCTTTCGTATGGTTTAGATTACACAGATATGCTGAGCCGTCAGCGCATGGGTGTGTACGTGCGTGTGTATGCACTTTCGCCAAATGTGTTTTCTTCCGGAATATTATGATCCATCGGTCAAAACAAGAAGGTGTTTATGACAGTGCGAAAGGACGAGTTGAGGTCCATGTAAATGGTAACTGATGACCGGGAGGAGGGGGTACTGGCACACAGCTGTTGGGAGATTGAACAGTATACTTAAATCGGCGGCGCGGGGGGGGGTGGCCAAGGGACCCCTACGATCATCGGTCACAGGCCTTAAAATTGTTGCCGGCATGGGGGAGGGGGAGGGCTGTGCAAATGGTTCTTCAGCCACGGGGCCCCAACGACCATCTTTCCGGGGGCCTTTATCGCTAATACTCTGTCCACTTGTTGTTGTTGTTGTTGTTGTTGTTGTTGTTGTTTTATTTACGAGGCCTCTGTCCACTTGTAGACATACGGCATACTATAGACTAGAGATCTTCAGCGACCGCCTAGTCCGCCTACCGTTAGGTCCACCGCTGGTTCATGACGGTGTTTTTTTCTATCGTGGAGGTGCATCCTTCCCCTGCCTGCAGCGTATGCATCGAGCAGGAGACAGTGTGGCAGTATGCAAGTTGCCCGCTGGATAGGAGCGGGCCCGCGGCACCGCCATCATTCCGCACATCTTAACAGCATGCCCGTCATGGGTTCTAACCGCGTATGAACCGTCCGCCGTAGCAAAGGCTTACTATCCGGCTACGTGGTATTCAAGTCCTGAAATGGCCGGCATGATCGCATAGGCTATTACCCCAACAATAATAATAATAATAATAATAAGAAGAACTTAGCATAACAGTCCACACCCGGAGAAGAGATTGGCTTGTCTTTATTGCTGCCGGACTACCGCTGTGACGCGACAAATGCACGAAATGCCCTCGACCAAAGGACATGAACCTACCGAGCCGAACCCATTCCAAGGCAGTGCCAGTCGAACGGCGTCATGATACCGGCTTGCCCAGCCAACAAGCCACCAGATTCTGGACGGACAGGTGCAGCACCATACGCGCCCCGTAATAAACAAATCCAGAATCATCTTTTGTATGAATTCAATTAAAATTTTGTTTCCACTCGGATCTGCTAGCTGATTTGGAAAGAAATGTGCTACATATCACATGCACGTTTGCTTCGATCGTGTATCTTTTTAATACCCCCAACAGCAGAGCCGATCGCAAAGATGGTGGTGTTAATCCAATGGTTGTGTTGTCTCTCAGGTAGCGAGATCAAAAATGCACGGACTCTGTTTTCGCAGTGGATGAAAATTTACGCATCAGAATGAAGCAGTTGTGGGGTTTCCGCACGTACGCACACACACACACACACGCGTGCACGCACACATGCACGAACGCGCGCACCCACGAATGCGCGCACGCGAGCACGCACCCACGAAAGCGCGCACCCACGAATGCGCGCACGCGAGCACGCACCCACGAAAGCGCGCAGGCGAGCGCGCACCCACCACCAATCCCCACCCCCCCCTCCCGCACGAGCGAGTACGGATACCTTTTCGGAAGAAAGGCTGGTTCAGCTATCTTGTAGCGCATCCTCATCCAGCGCCGGGTGAGGTGGGGGATCGCGACATGATAGAGTGGACGATCAATTTCCCCGCGCTGTGTGTGTGCGTGTATGTGTGTGTCAAGACCCAAAACTCGAGACAGATTTCTGCACATTAAAAAAAAAATTATTGCCACTATACGCCGTGCTACATGATGCTTAGAAGGTCATTGAAGCATCAAACATGTTCTAATAAAAAATATTAGTTTAGTGTTAGACGTTCTCCTACGCTTGTTTTAAATAGGCTTCTTCACCCTCAATTGGCAGGGGCATCGAATGGTCTCATCAGCAGCGGCACGAAATAAAATAATCCATCAATACACCGATAACACTTTAAATCCCAATCCAGCTTCTCCCGCATCGTCCCAAGGTCACACACTAATTAATAAATGCTAACACCCACCAATAACAAAACATAACCGCAATGCACATATAAGTATCAACGCATACACCACAACACCCAATCAGCTGGCGGCGGAAGGCACGGGCTGAAGCTCAAGTAAGGCAAGGCAGGGTGAAGGAGGGAGAGGAGAGGAAGAAGCGGGCGAAAAAATGGGCGCCATTATTTTTTTTTAATTTTTTGACCGTTTTTTTTTTTGCTCCGCCGCCGCCCGAACTTGGCCCGAACTGCCCGAACTGCGCGACCCAGCGCAGGAATCGCTGAAGTCCAGCGCGTGAGACGAGCCAAAATCTGCGCTGGCCAGCGCAGATTTTGGTACATTTTCTGCGCTGGAAACTGCTCGAATTTGCGCAGCGGGTGTAAACAACACCGTGTTTTCGAGCAGGTACTCGAATCTAATTCTACCCCCCGCTGCGCAAATTCGAGCAGTTTCCAGCGCAGAAAATGTACCAAAATCTGCGCTGGCCAGCGCAGATTTTGGCTCGTCTCACGCGCTGGACTTCAGCGATTCCTGCGCTGGGTCGCGCAATTCGGGCAGTTCGGGCAGTTCGGGCGGCGGCGGAGCAAAAAAATAAAAACGGTCAAAAAATTTAAAAAAAAATATTGGCGCCCATTTTTTCGTCCGCTTCTTCCTCTCCTCTCCCTCCTTCACCCTGGCTTGCCTTACTTGAGAGCTTCAGCCCGTGCCTTCCGCCGCCAGCTGATTGGGTGTTGTGGTGTATGCGTTGATACTTATATGTGCATTGAGGTTGTGTATTGTTATTGGTGGGTGTTAGCATTTATTTAATTTGTGTGTGACCTTGAGACGCCGTGGGAGAAGCTGGATTGGGATTTAAAGTGTTATCGGTGTATTGACGGTTTATTTTATTTCGTGCCGCTGCTGATGAGACCATTCGATGCCCCTGCCAATTGAGGGTGAAGAAGCCTATTTAAAACAAGCGTAGGAGAACGTCTAACACTAATCTAATATTTTTTATTTGAACATGTTTGATGCTTCAACGACCTTCTATGCATCATGTAGCACAGTGTATAGTGGTTATAATTTTTTTTTAATTTGCCGAAATCTGTCTCCAGTTTTTGTGTCTCGATACATACGCATACAGCGCGGGGAAAGTGACCGTTCACTCTATCATGCCGCGATCCCCCACCCCGCCCGGCGCTTTGGATGAGGATGCGATACAAGAAAGCTGAACCAGCCGTTCTACCGATACGGTAGCCGTAATCGATCATGCGGGGGGGGGGGGGGGGAGTGCGTGCTTGCGTTCGCGCTTTCGTGGGTGCGTGCTTGCGTTTGCGCTTTAGCGGGTGCCTGCCCGCGTACACGCGTACGTGCATGTGTGCGTGTGTGTGTGCGTGCGTGCGTGCTCGCGTGCGTGTGTGTGTGTTTTTGTGTGTGTGTGTGTGTGCGTGCGTGTGGAAACCCCAAAACTATTTGATTCTGATGCGTACATTTTCATCCGCTGCGGCTACAAAGTCCATGCATTTTCGATTTCGCTACCTGAGAGACAACACAACTATCGGATTGGCACCACGATCTTTGCGATCGGTTCTGCTGTTGGGGGTGTTAAAAAGGCACACGATCGAAGCAAACGTGCGTGTGATATGTAGCAAATTTCTTTCGCGCATATGGTGCTGCACCTACCCGTCCAGAATCTGGCGGCTTGTTGGTTTGGAGAAGTTATCATGACGCCGATTGACCGGCATTGCCTTGGAATGGGTTCGGATCGGTAGGTTCATGTTTTAGTCGAGTGAATTCCGTGCATTTGTCGCGCCACAGCGGTAGACCCGGCAGCACCAAAGTCAAAACAAAAACCTTCCCCGAGTGTGGACTGCTATGCTAAGTTCTTCTTCTTCTTCTTCTTCTTCTTATTATTATTGGCGTAATGGCCTACGCGATCATGCCGGCCTTTTCAGGACTTGAGTACCGCGTAGCCGGATAGTCACCCCTTGCTACGGCGGACGGTTCATACGCGGTTAGAACCCACGACGGGCATGCAGATGTGCGGAATGATGGCGGTGCCGCGGGACCGCTCCTATCCAGCGTGCAACTTGCATACTGCCACACTGTCTCCTGTTCGATGCATACGCTGCAGGCAGGGGGAAGGATGCACCTCCACGATAAAAAAAACACGGCCATGAACCAGCGGTAGACCTAACGATAGGCGGACTAGGCGGTCGCCGAATATCGCTAGTCTGTAGTATGCCGTATGTCTACAAGTGGACAGAGTATTAGCGACAAGGGCCCCGGAAAGATGGTCTTTAGGGCTCCGTGGCTGGAGAAAACCATTTGCACCTCCCCTCCCCCCATGGCAACTACAATTTTAGGGCCTGTGACCGATGATCGTAGGGGTCCCATGGCCACCCCCCTTCCCGCCGGCAATATAAGTATACTGTTCAATCTCCCAACAGCTGTGTGCCACTACCCCCTCCTCCCTGTCATCAGTTACCATTGACAGGGGCCTCAATTCGTCTTTCCGCCTTTCATGAACACCTTCCTTTCTTTGATCGATGGATCATAACATTTCGGAAAAAACACATTTGGCGACAGTTTTGCACACACACGCACGCTCATACCCTTGCGCAGACGGCTCAGCATATCTGTGTAATCTACAACATACGAAAGCAAAAGCTTAGTGTAACAAAGTTATGCTTAATGCTTAACACGTTCAGATCGATGGCAGGCCCCACTGCCTGCCAGTGAACTTTCCAGCCTGCGTTCTAGGTGCTGGTGGAAAGGAAAGTTGATGAAAATCAGCGCCGGGATGAACGTGTTAATGCGAATTAGGATTCAGCGCGTTTCACAGCAAACCCTCCAGCGTTAGCTAGCGATTCCTTAGTCATTTTTACATTGCAGCAATAGAACTTATTGCGCTTTTTTTGTTTGATTTGTGAAAATTCAAATGCATCGCAGCAGTGTAAACGGTTTTTTAAGCGCCACAGCAACTCATGAGCATTGTCCACACGCGAGAAAGAGATAGCGCTATGGAGGGAAAAAGCACGGACGACGGCTGACAGCGATTGGCCGTCTGACGCACCAACACATCCAAACCTTCGGCAGCGCGCTCAGGCGAGGGGAATGAGGCGGAGCCAGGGACGGGCAGCTCGACGAGCTGCTCGACAAATTTGCCGTTGGAGAGAAAAGGAAGGCATGATAAAATTCTCAGAACGCCATAACGCCTTCCGTCGCTTTGCACAGCGGGCCGCTGCGCAAATTCGAGCAGTTTCCAGCGCAGGAAAAGTACCAAAATCTGCGCTGGCCAGCGCAGATTTTGGCTGGTCTCCCGCGCTGGACTTCAGCGATTCCTGCGCTGGGTCGAGCAAGTTTAGCGCCATCTGTTGGCGAAATGGACGAACTATTTATGGCGGCGGAGCAAAAAAAACGGTCAAAAAATTTAAAAATATTGGCGCCCATTTTCTCGTCCGCTTCTTCTCCCTCCCTCGCCCTGCCTTGCCTTACTTACGCTTCTGCCCGTGCCTTCCGCCACCAGCTGATTGGCTGTTGCGGTGTATGCGTTGATACTTATATGTGCATTGCGGTTATGTTTTGTTATTGGTGGGTGTTAGCATTTATTAATTAGTGTGTGACCTTGGGACGATGCGGGAGAAGCTGGATTGGGATTTAAAGTGTTATCGGTGTATTGATGGATTATTTTATTTCGTGCCGCTGCTGATGAGACCATTCGATGCCCCTGCCAATTGAGGGTGAAGAAGCCTATTTAAAACAAGCGTAGGAGAACGTCTAACACTAAACTAATATTTTTTATTAGAACATGTTTGATGCTTCAATGACCTTCTAAGCATCATGTAGCACGGCGTATAGTGGCAATAATTTTTTTTTTTAATGTGCAGAAATCTGTCTCGAGTTTTGGGTCTTGACACACACATACACGCACACACACAGCGCGGGGAAATTGACCGTCCACTCTATCATGTCGCGATCCCCCACCTCACCCGGCGCTGGATGAGGATGCGCTACAAGATAGCTGAACCAGCCTTTCTTCCGAAAGGTATCCGTACTCGCTCGTGCGGGAGGGGGGGGTGGGGATTGGTGGTGGGTGCGCGCTCGCCTGCGCGCTTTCGTGGGTGCGTGCTCGCGTGCGCGCATTCGTGGGTGCGCGCTCGCGTGCGCGCGTTCGTGCATGTGTGCGTGCACGCGTGTGTGTGTGTGCGTACGTGCGGAAACCCCACAACTACTTCATTCTGATGCGTAAATTTTCATCCACTGCGAAAACAGAGTCCGTGCATTTTTGATCTCGCTACCTGAGAGACAACACAACCATTGGATTGACACCACCATCTTTGCGATCGGCTCTGCTGTTGGGGGTATTAAAAAGACACACGATCGAAGCAAACGTGCATGTGATATGTAGCACATTTCTTTCCAAATCAGCTAGCAGATCCGAGTGGAAACAAAATTTTAATTGAATTCATACAAAAGATGATTCTGGATTTGTTTATTACGGGGCGCGTATGGTGCTGCACCTGTCCGTCCAGAATCTGGTGGCTTGTTGGCTGGGCAAGCCGGTATCATGACGCCGTTCGACTGGCACTGCCTTGGAATGGGTTCGGCTCGGTAGGTTCATGTCCTTTGGTCGAGGGCATTTCGTGCATTTGTCGCGTCACAGCGGTAGTCCGGCAGCAATAAAGACAAGCCAATCTCTTCTCCGGGTGTGGACTGTTATGCTAAGTTCTTCTTATTATTATTATTATTATTATTGTTGGGGTAATAGCCTATGCGATCATGCCGGCCATTTCAGGACTTGAATACCACGTAGCCGGATAGTAAGCCTTTGCTACGGCGGACGGTTCATACGCGGTTAGAACCCATGACGGGCATGCTGTTAAGATGTGCGGAATGATGGCGGTGCCGCGGGCCCGCTCCTATCCAGCGGGCAACTTGCATACTGCCACACTGTCTCCTGCTCGATGCATACGCTGCAGGCAGGGGGAAGGATGCACCTCCACGATAGAAAAAAAACACCGTCATGAACCAGCGGTGGACCTAACGGTAGGCGGACTAGGCGGTCGCTGAAGATCTCTAGTCTATAGTATGCCGTATGTCTACAAGTGGACAGAGGCCTCGTAAATAAAACAACAACAACAACAACAACAACAACAACAAGTGGACAGAGTATTAGCGATAAAGGCCCCCGGAAAGATGGTCGTTGGGGCCCCGTGGCTGAAGAACCATTTGCACAGCCCTCCCCCTCCCCCATGCCGGCAACAATTTTAAGGCCTGTGACCGATGATCGTAGGGGTCCCTTGGCCACCCCCCCCCCCGCGCCGCCGATTTAAGTATACTGTTCAAGCTCCCAACAGCTGTGTGCCAGTACCCCCTCCTCCCGGTCATCAGTTACCATTTACATGGACCTCAACTCGTCCTTTCGCCACTGTCATAAACACCTTCTTGTTTTGACCGATGGATCATAATATTCCGGAAGAAAACACATTTGGCGAAAGTGCATACACACGCACGTACACACCCATGCGCTGACGGCTCAGCATATCTGTGTAATCTAAACCATACGAAAGCAAAAGCTTAGTGTAACAAAATTACGCTTAATGCTTTGCACGTTCAGTTCGATGGCAGGCCCCAGGGACTGCCAGTGAACTTTCCAGTATACCGGTTTTACAATCAGCTTGCGTTCTAGATGCCGGCGGAACGGAATGCTGATGAAAATCAGCGCCGGGCTGAACGTGCTAATGCGAATTAGGGTTCTGCGCGTTGCACAGCAAATGCTCTAGCGTGATCTAGCGATTCCTTGGTCATTTTTACATTGCAGCGTTTGAACTCATTGCACTTTTTTAGTTTGATTTGTGAAAATGCAACTACATTGCCGCAATGTTTGTTAACAGCTTTTTTAAGCGCCACAGCAACTCATGAGCATTGACCACAAGTGAGAATGAGATAGCGCTATGGAGGGAATGAGCACGGACGACGGCTGACAGCGATTGGCCGTCTGACGCACCAACACATCCAAACCTTCGGCAGCGCGCTCAGGCGAGGGAATGAGGCGGAGCCAGGGACGGGCAGCTCGACAAGCTGCTCGACAAATTTGCCGTTGGAGAGAAAAGGAAGGCATGATAAAATTCTCAGAACGGCATAACGCCTTCCGTTGCTTTGCACAGCGGGATCTAGACTGAAAATTGCAGGCTAGTTTTTTGTGTGGTTTTGTATGGAGTGTTTACATGATTTCAGCCTCCAACTGTCAAACTCCATACAAAAAACTGACTGGAATTGTGAAGGGCCCCATTATTGGTTCTTGCTCTTTAGCTACATTGAGCGAGAGGTTGAAAAGTTTTCGATCGCTTTGCGCAGCGGGCGTGTTATTTTTCCTTCGCTGGTGAGCGTTTTTTAAGATCCAATGACAGTTTTTAATGTTTCGTGCGAGGGCTAGCTCGCGAACGCTTCAAACCCGTGTTAGTTTTCCCTTGTTGGTGAGCGTTTTTTAAGATCCAATGACAGTTTTTGACGTTTCGTGCGAGGGTATTTGAGGGTTCAAGATGGCCATTAGTCAAAAAGTTCGTGCTTGGTGTGCGACTGTGTTGTTGGACAAAATTAAATGTTCCAAAAATAAATACACTTCCTCACCCCTCCACATAACTCTCATTGACGCACAGGGCTTCTACATTTCATGTGTGTGCCATAATAGCATCTACGCTCACTAGTTCGTAAGGTTCTGCAATTGCATCAACTGACACGATGTTTGTTTTGTTCTTTTTTATTGAGACTTTCAGCCGATTGGCCCCATTCGCCTCTTTTAATCGGTTGATTAATTCTAAAACTTAAAATCTAACTTTCTTCTTTGTAAGCCATTTGTGGCTTGCAAATACCTTATACCGGGTAGTCTCGGTTTACTTGAAGGTATCCGTTGATTTGATTTAGAATGATTGTCTGTTTATTTATTTACCATCATATGTGTCTTGCACTCTTGAGGCTGAGACAAACTAAGTTCTAAAAAGCTATCCCGGCAGGCAATTGACAGCTACACTGACGGCGCCGGAGGAGGAGAAACGGGCGCCCAGCCGTGCATGGCTCAGGCGCCCAACGGAAGGCATGATTGGGCGTGGGGGGGTCGGATGAAACGGACCTCCCGTTCTTTCGTGTGTTGTTTACATTCGTTTATCCGTATATTTCTTTCATTCGGGTTGTATATCAACGCAGCTTATTTTCAAATCGACCGTTACTTTATTGAAAATTAAATATTCTAAAAATACACTATTTTTCATACAAACCTAATTCCTAGCACGAAAACGGTTATCACGGAGATTTGAAGCATTAACCTGTAATTAAATTAATACATAAAACATAAAATAAGTAAAGAAAGTTATATGCGTTTCATATAAATTAAGCGTTGAGAACGCAATACATTACCATTAATTATGAGATGCCAAAACAACATGTTTGTTTCATTGAACATGTTCAAACAATTTATTGTAGCCGCCTAAACAAACATGCCTCCAGTTGAAATGATAGTATGACAACGAACGTGCAAGAGTTGCGTCGTCATCGAGGGCTAAGCCAGCTTAATCGTTTTGGCAGCATTCCGTTACCCAGATGTAATTGTACTTCGGGATGAAGTGTAACTAACCGACCGTACATGGTATGGCATTTATGAGAACGGCTTATCTGAAACTAAAGAAAGAAGAATAATATCAGTAAAGTGCATTTCATGCTGATCGTTCGTGATCGTTTCTTGTATCTAGAAAGGAATAATGGAGCATTTTTACATATTTTTCATTTGCACGCTTCCCGCACCAGTGTAACCAGTGCTAGCGGACGAGCTAACACCGAATACTATGCCATATATTTGGGCGCGGTTGTTGCGTACCTGTGGGCCTGGCATGTTTTTAGATTCTCGGAACGTTACCTCTGTGGCCCAAGCATTTGTGCATTTTCTAAGCGCAGGTATCGCCTTGCAATCATAACGCGTACGTTTGCTGCAGGTGGTTGCTGTCCGCTTGGGATTGCTTCAATATGCTGCGCTTCGTGCGGTGGTGATGATCTTGATGTTACCAAATTACTGCGATTTCCGGACGGTTGTGATTGCCAGCTGTAAACCTCACATCACAACTGGAATAGACAATATAAGAGAAAAATACTTTTAGGGGAGCGCAATCCATGTTAAGCATTAATTTTAATTATATTACTTTAATCGTCAATTTGTCTTTCTCTTACATTTTACACTGTCGCTAATTTCGGTAGCTTAGGTAAGCTAACAGTACGACGATGAACTGGATACCGCCAATCACCGGCTCGTAGATACGTGAACGCATTCATCATCACTGAAGATTCGGTACCTCCATAACCGTCCGCCTCAGACGACAAAATTATTAGCAGTTGCGATCTGACACACGACGCCTAAACGCGATGATAAAAAACACATCGAAAACGTTTTAGATGAAACATATAATGTCGGTTTAGCTTAATAAATATTAAAATAAAATATTTATTTTGCTTTTTCGCACGGCATATGAGCTGAAATGAAAAAATAAATATTGTTAACCAGTTTATCAAACTGTCTTTCTATTACTTTAGATACTGTCAGACTTACTTCAACTTTGCTTCAATTTAGCATTGGTCCAAGTTTCAGCCGATATGCATGTTGGTGACCGGTGACCCACGGGGTGTTTCGATGTTTCCAGTTTGTGGTAGTCCGGTGGTTTTTATAGAGCAGTGACTCCCACATTATCCAGACGGTGCCGGAGGATTAGGAATACGAACGCGTGCTCTAATTTTGTCTTTGTGGAGGCAATAATCGAAGCAGGACAGGTGCAGTATGATCCGACTACAGCGCGATGGAGAGTAACCAGGAAACACCAAGAATGGGTACATAAAACGCGGGTATGTGATTAGTAGCTTGGCGACATTCGGTAGTACAAGCAACAGGCACAATATTCGACATCACACCATATCCTATTCACAAGTCCTTAGACTCCTCCAACTCATTCATAAGTCTGCGCACCGGCAGCTCGAAATGCAGTATAAAAGGAAGTTGTGGAAGAGTCTCAAGTGCCACTTCCTTTACAAGTGATGCCTTCGGCCATTGCGGGTGTGCAATCGTTTCGTCAGACAGATGTACCAGCTCGTGTTGTTGGACAACTTCCGACGACAACTGCAGTGCCATCGGTGATTCCGGTTGCCATTCCTGTGCCATCCGTCCTCCCAGATTCCCGGTCCGTGTTGTTGGACAATTTCCGACAACAAGTGCAGTGCCATCGGTGGTTTCAGTGGCCGGTCAGCACGCACGGATCAGTCAACAAAGAATGCCAGTCCGTGTTGTTGAACAGGTGAAGGTAACGGATGCAGTGTCAGCGCTGGTCTCGAATGCTGGTGATGGTAATCATCATCGGTCAACATTACCTGGTGTTCCTGCACCATTCCGTCCGTTAGGCCAGCAACATGGACAGCAACCGTCAACTAGTACTGCTGCGCCATCATTGGTACCGGTTGCTGATGCTCTACCGCAGGAATTAGGCATGAAGATCGGTAGACAACAGGCATTGACAGGATCTGCAGTACCATCGATTGCATCGCTTGCCGAAGTTCATGCTCCGAAGAATCAGCGTGGTATGATGACCGCTGTTGTAAGACAACAATTACCCACCAGTGCTTCTGCATCGGTGATAGCGGCTGCTGGAGGATCTGTTTGTATTGTGAGCCGTACACCAGCCAAAATGATTAGCGTTAATGTTCAAAATCAAAAACCTATATCTGAGCAATCTTTTACCGATGTTCCTAGCCAGATCCGTCCGCCAGACAAGATAGTTGATGGTGGTAACCAAGTGCCATCGACAAGCGCCGGTACATCGTACATAACGACTGAACGAGCAACTGGTCCTGTTGTGATAAATTTGCCTAAAAATATAACCAGGAAAAGTGATCAGAAACCGTCAACGAGTTCTGCTACGTTTCCGGTGCCCGAACCTGTGCTGCCTTCGTCGCCAATAATGATGATCACCGACGATGAACACCAGGCTGCAGCAGGAGTAAATCAAGCTGTCCTTTCAATTACTTGTACAGAGCATTCTGGAAGCTGCTGCCTTCGTTGTCGGGTGCTGTTAATGAAAATAGATGCACGCAGCGCACAGATTATGGTGATTTTAAATGAGCAGTCCACAATACTGAATCCTATGAAGGGTATAAGAAGAAATGCGCAGAGTTTAGCAATAGAAAAAATCAGCAATAGAAAATGAATAAAAGTTTGATGCATTTGAAGCAAAAAAAAGCTGGAGATGATTATGCATTTTGCAGTTATACTTAAATAATAGATGCAGATATCAGCAGCCAGGATGCCAACAACAGGATGTATGAGGCTTTAGACATGTTGTTTGATGGGACTTTTCTTGCACGGTGTAGCTGGGAAGGATCGTCAAGAAAAAAATAGCTTTTAGTAACTACCCAAATACAGTGCTTATTTAAGTCTATCGCCACAAACCACGTGGCAATAGACCTAGATATAGAATATGTTAAAGAATATTTAAAAAGAAAACTGACACATGTACCGGCAAGAGTAAACATGCAGGGAAATGTTAAAACAAGCTGCCATAGAAGGAAGAAATAAAAATAGATTTATTTAGTTAAATTGCTCTACCTATTTGTAGTTGCTGTATATATATTACATATTATTTATTGATAAACACATTGCTTTTCCATTTTATTAATTTTATGTCCTATTTATACTATATTACACCTTTTATCTATTCTTTTCTTATTTTACAAATGAAATGAAAAATTGTAGCTTTGGTAGCTTTCAGGGGCTAAGATAGGACTTGTTGAAGATAAAAAATGTAAAATGGCTGTTGGTTTCATTTCGCAAATCACTAACAGCCATCGCGTTTTTGCTCCTGTCATTTATTGTACTTTATTGCCAACCGTTTGACGACTGCCACATGTGCTAATTTCAAACGTCTTCCGTCGTATTAAGAGGAACAGCGCTAACGATATTCCGGAAAATAAATAATGCTGTTGCATCTTAATAGATATAAACAAAGTGCGTTAACAGCTATAACACGATTACACGACGACAATACGACCATAGCAAATTGTGGTGTCAATTGTCGCGGTGAAGCAACAATAACTAATCCCGAGAAAGGCCAGGCTGTTCCGTTGGAGCAATTTTCTAAAACGAACAACAAAAAACATATGTCGATGGAGCGCTTATGCTCAAATTAATAAATAAACGAATTAACGAATAATTAGATAAACACATGCATTCATAAGCTATATATAAATGTTACCATCGATTGTTTATGACGCTGTTCACAGTGTGCCGTAACTCTCTTCAATTCCCAAACTTGAGATAATTCCTGAAGCGAAATGCTCATCCGGTTGTTGCTCTAACCGCGCAGTTCCCATAAGGCCCGCGCCGACGATCCAAGGTTGTTGTAAACAAAAATAAGGATAAAAATCTAAAAATAAAAAGAATCAAAGTTTCCTTACCATCATGCCCACTTCTTTGATGGCTTTCCAATATCCTTTGCATGAAATCCGCTGGGTGCATACAAATCGGATGGTGAATCGGATTTGTGTGTCTTCGGACAGCTTGGAACACTCCTGAAGAACTCTGATAACATCGATTATTCATAATGTTAAACAGCAAATTTTATTCGATTAGTTATTTAATTTCAGCGTAATGAAAAATTACAAATACAACAACTTTAATTAACATACCTTCGTGCGGAGGCGAAATAGCTGCACGTATCTGACCTCCAATCTTTTTCTCCTGGTAAACGATAAGGACACCCAAAAACATGGAATATTAGATGGGTACAACCGAACATTAGACGGATACATATAAATATTTCTAATTTATAACACTTTAGCACACATTTTTGCTTCACACTAAGCACAACAAACTAACATAGGAAGCTTCAATATTTCAACGCTTCTATATTCGCCAACAGCACACAAGTAAATAGCAACATTGGTCATTACTTTTGAGTTCACATTACAAACTTTTACACTGAAAATATGCAATTAAAAAACATGTTACAAAGACGCTTCTGCATCAATCTCTTTCACTTTGTAAACATAACCTCGATCCATCTTCGCTGCCTAAAAGTACACACACACACACATCCACACACTGTACGTTGTCACATGCCGTTTGGTGCTGTTGCACGCACACAGTTGCAGTTCATTAGCGCTTATCCGTATTTCTTCCTGCTCTTCCATACGTTTCAACACCCCTCGCCATAGTATTAAACGTCAATTGCCTGCCGGGTATCCTACACTTAATCCCCAACTTTCAGGGTTCACCTTGCCAATCCGGCATCGTCAAAGCGTTCCCGCTGCGCAAAGCGACGGAAGAAATTATGGCGATCGGAGAATTTTATCATGCCTTCCTTTTCTCTCCAACGGCAAATTTGTCTAGCAGCTCGTCGAGCTACCCGGCCCTGGCTCCGCTCATACCCCTCGCCTGAGCGCGCTATCGAAGGTTTGGATGTGTTGGTGCGTCAGACGGCCAATCGCTGTCAGCCGTCGTCCGTGCTTTTTCCACCATAGCGCTATCTCTTTCTCGCGTGTGGTCAATGCTCATGAGTTGCTGTGGCGATAAAAAAAGCCGTTAACAAACATTGCGGCGATGAAGTTGCATTTTCACAAATCAAACCAAAAAAGCGCAATAAGTTCAATTGCTGCAATGTAAAAATGACTAAGGAATCGCTAGCTAACGCTGGAGGGTTTGCTGTGAAACGCGCTGAATCCTAATTCGCATTAACACGTTCATCCCGGCGCTGATTTTCATCAACTTTCCTTTCCACCAGCACCTAGAACGCAGGCTGGAAAGTTCACTGGCAGGCAGTGGGGCCTGCCATCGATCTGAACGTGTTAAGCATTAAGCGTAATTTTATTACACTAAGCTTTTGCTTTCGTATGTTGTAGATTACACAGATATGCTGAGCCGTCTGCGCAAGGGTATGAGCGTGCGTGTGTGTGCAAAACTGTCGCCAAATGTGTTTTTTCCGAAATGTCATCGGTCAAAGAAAGGAAGGTGTTCATGAAAGGCGGAAAGACGAATTGAGGCCCCTGTCAATGGTAACTGATGACAGGGAGGAGGGGGTAGTGGCACACAGCTGTTGGGAGATTGAACAGTATACTTAAATTGCCGGCGGGAAGGGGGGTGGCCATGGGACCCCTACGATCATCGGTCACAGGCCCTAAAATTGTAGTCGCCATGGGGGGAGGGGAGGTGCAAATGGTTTTCTCCAGCCATGGAGCCCTAAAGACCATCTTTCCGGGGGCCCTTGTCGCTAATACTCTGTCCACTTGTAGACATACGGCATACTACAGACTAGAGATCTTCGGCGACCGCCTAGTCCGCCTAGTCCGCATAGGAGCGGGCCCGCGACACCGCCATCATTCCGCACATCTGCATGCCCGTCGTGGGTTCTAACCGCGTATGAACCGTCCGCCGTAGCAAGGGCTGACTATCCGGCTACGTGGTACTCAAGTCCTGAAAAGGCCGGCATGATCGCGTTGGCTATTACGCCAATAATAATAATAATAATAATAATATTAATAATAATAATAATAATAATATTAATAATAATAATAATAATAATAATAATAATAATAATAATAATAATAATTATAATTATAATTATAATTATAATTATAATAATAATAAAAAGAACTCAGCGTAGCAGCCCACACCCGGGTAAGAGTTTGTCTTGACTTTGTTGCTGCCGACTACCGCTGTGACGAGGCAAATACACGGAATGCACTCGACCAAAACATGAACCTACCGATCCGAACCCATTCCAAGGCATTGCTGGTCAATCGGCTTCACGATACCGACAAGCCAACAAGACGCCCGATTCTGGACGGACAGGTGCAGCACCATATGCGCACCGTAATAAACAAATCCAGAATCCTCTTTGGTATGAATTCAATTCAAGTTTTGTTTCCAGTTGCGTCCGCTAGCTGAATTAGAAATAAATGTGCAATATATCACACGCACGTTTGCTTAGATCGTGTGTCTTTTTAATACCCCAACAGCAGAGCCGATCGCAAAGATGCCAATGCCAATGGTTGTGTTGTCTCTCAGGTAGCGAGATCGCGAATGCGTGGTATTTTGTAGACGCAGCGGATGAAAATGTACGCATCAGAATCAAATAGTTTAGGGGTTTCCAAACGCACGCACACAAACACACAAACACGCGCGCGCAAACTCACACACAAACACGCGCGCGCAAACTCACACACAAATACGCGCGCGCAAACTCGCACACACATAACACACACACACACACACACACACACATACGCGCGCGCGCACATGCATGAACGCGCGTACGCCAGCACGCACGCACGCACACACACACGCACGTACGCGCGCCCGCGAGCATGAAAGCGCGCACGCCAGCACGCACCCACGAAAGCGCGCTCGCGAGCACGCACCCCCGAAGTCGCGCAAGCACGCACTCCCCCCTCCCCCCCCACTAGACCACCCCCCCCTCCCTCCACGCATGATCGATTACGGCTACCTTCTCGGTAGAACGGCTGGTTCAGGTTTCTTGTAGCGCATCCTCATTCCTAGCGCCGGGCGGGGTGGGGGATCGCGACATGATAGAGTGAACGGTCACTTTCCCCGCGCTGTGTGTGTGTTTGTAACGAGACCCAAAAACTCGAGACAGATTTCGGCACATTAAAACAATAAAATGTATAGCCACTATACATTGTGCTACATGATGCTTAGAAGGTCATTGAAGCATCAAACATGTTCAAATTAAAAAATATTAGATTAGTGTTAGACGTTCTCCTACGCTTGTTTTAAATAGGCTTCTTCACCCTCAGTTGGCAGGGGCATCGAATGGTCTCATCAGCAGCGGCACGAAATAAAATAAACCATCAATACACCGATAACACTTTGAATCCCAATCCAGCTTCTCCCACAGCGCCTCAAAGGTCATACACAAATTAATAAATGCTAACACCCACCAATAACAATACACAACCGAAATGCACATATGAGTATCAACGCATACACCGCAACAGCCAATCAGCTGGTGGCGGAAGGCACGGGCAGAAGCGTAAGTAAGGCAAGGCAGGGCGAGGGAGGGAGAAGAAGCGGACGAGAAAATGGGCGCCAATATTTTTAAATTTTTTGACCGTTTTTTTTGCTCCGCCGCCATAAATAGTTCGTCCATTTCGCCAACAGATGGCGCTAAACTTGCTCGACCCAGCGCAGGAATCGCTGAAGTCCAGCGCGGGAGACCAGCCAAAATCTGCGCTGGCCAGCGCAGAATTTGGTACATTTCCAGCGCTGGAAACTGCTCGAATTTGCGCAGCGGGCAGGCGAGGGGAATGAGGCGGAGCCAGGGACGGGCAGCTCGACGAGCTGCTCGACAAATTTGCCGTTGGAGAGAAAAGGAAGGCATGATAAAATTCTCAGAGCGCCATAACGCCTTCCGTTGCTTTGCACAGCGGGAGATTGGTTTACACCCATCACATCACAGCTTGTTCCTGAAGCGCTCAGTTCCATGTCCATCATCTCTATGACATGTTTTTCCAAAGCGGAAAAACTGTTTAAATTACAAGGCCCGCGTCCTGTGGCCCTGTACTCACGATTGTTAGGAGATTTTTTTTTAAAAGAAGATCTGTAGTCTGCCCAAACCTAAAGAGAAAAAAAAACACACACACAATTAGTTTTTCTATCCTAAAACTAAACGTCAAGGGAGAAAACTTACCTTTTTCCATCCAGATCCGTCCTTAATTGGTGGCTCGAACACGTTTAACCCTTGGGCACCTGATTCCCATAAGTGAATTCTTCCTTTTTGCCCTGGCGTGTGGTAGTAGTTTTACGTTTTTCCTTAAACGAAGAAATATTTTTGAAAATAGATTTTTTTACTACAGGATGCAAATCTTAATACTCACAGTCATTGCACTACAATTCTTTTGCACCAAAATTTTCACGGGTAAGTGACGCAACTAAACACTACCGTTGTCGATTTGCAAATGGCAATACCGTCTGCGGGGAACATGGGCACCATCGTTTCCAATGGCTCCTCAGATGAGCAGTGTCAAACTTAACCAAATTGAAGTAAACATCTGTCTGTCTGGGTTTGTGGGTTTTGAAGGGAGAAGTGGGGAGGAGGGACAGGGGGGAGGTTGCATTGTTACAATTTAAACCGGTTTAGACTCATTTATCCGGAACACGTTAGGTTATTTTGAGGTTCGAGGAGAAGCTGCTCCCAAATAGACGGAGTCCCAGCACTCTAAGATAATTAATCCATTTTGAATACGTCTTGGGCATTTAATTTTACCTTCTGATAAAAAAAAACATAGCTAGTCTTCCTATACTCAGGGCTTCAAACCAAAGGAAACCTTGTCGGCACACAGTGCGCTTATCGTTAAATACGCTACTGGCCCGATGACTGTTAGGAAGTATTAGATAACAGCAGTATTTAGAGCTTTGGGCCAAAAAGCTTGAAATGATTGCAGAGTAAGCATCCTCTCTAATAGAAATTAATTTAAATAGTCTTAAATAGTATGGGGTTGCGTGGTACCGCCTTCAAATAGCACGACTTAAAAACATGCCCTTACATGCCCGTATTTTGGCCCAAGTGCTGTCAGATTTTTTTCGGGAGTATTTGTGCATCAAGGGCTTCACGTCCTCCTGCTGCTAGTCTCTGAATGTCCTCGCTTAGCCTCAGTTTGTCTGGAGCCGGTCGGTGAAAGATGACCAGATCCAGTAACGCCTGACACTCTGCAGGAGTACTTGGTACGCGACGTAAACAACTGGAGACGATTATGCGAAGTTGCTTGTGTAACGACCGAGCTCCAGTGGTATTAGGCAATGAGGTCGCTAACATGCAGGCGCGACATGCAGCAGTAGCTGTAGCGTGAAACGAACGGCGCAACGCTGCACAAATGATGGTGAGAGCGCATCGTAGGGAGGAACGACGTTCGTCCCCCAACTCCAACGGGGCGAGGTACAGACCAGAAGTCACAGGACAGTCCACAACAGACCACAGTAGTGAAGACGAGAACGACAACGACCGAGCCATTGCACATACTGCATACGGTTCAATTGGCCGAATCCTCGAAAATCGGGTTAAGCGTGGCAAAAATGGCAGCAGCAATTGAGACAGATCTGTTTATTACTTTAATAAAGCATGCGCTGTTAAAGCCCGTCAGTACAAGTATCATACGCACTGTATCCTTGTAGCAAGGACTGCCTATCCGGCCTATCCGGGCGGATCACATAATTTAGAGAGGATAGTCTTAAAAACAAATAAACATAAATGGACCCTAGCACTTCCTTGTGCCCACAACAACCGTCGGCTCTATCCCATCCTATACGGAAGGATTTTTATTCGATTAGGGTTGATTTCATCAATCATCATACAACTATTCTGATTGAAAATTAGTTACAGCAAACCGTCCATTGTTCACAGCTTTAAATCGTACGACTGCCTTGTTTACAAATTTTATTTTGCGTATTAATTAGTTAATCAAGGAATAAACTCAACATATGCCCTGCACCCATTTTATTTTCAGCGAAAACGGTAGCCATAAGGAACAAACAACTCATTTTAGAAAAGATCTGTGACTCGAAACCTCGCGGATTTCATTTCATACAAACGGGAATGAACGTCCCCGAATATACAGGGTTTTCCAATTGAATTTAGACTAGCAGCATACTTTTTTTGAATAGTCGCAATAGATTCTTGACTAGCATCCTATATTTTGGATTACGAGCAATGGATTATTGACTAGGAGCAATTGATTTCAGCAGACCGGTTGCTGACGCGGTGTGACGAGATTGTTTTTAGAGGTTATCGGTAGGAACTCTAGCGCACGCAGCAGCGCATCGGAAGCCGTGTTCCTGTGCGCCCTCCTCGCTCCTCTCCGCAGCAGCATCGACTCATCGGCACGCGCCAGCGTTGATCCATTGTCTTCTGCGAGTGTTCTTTGATGAAGAACAGAATTCAGCAAATCGACGTCAACAGGCAAAATCGGTGAGCGCGTTCCATTGTTATCGCTATTTTTTCTTCTTTGTTTCGTTTTGCGTTTAGTTTCGTTTGTGAATTCGGAGTATAGGTTCAGATCGAACATACGTTTAGTAACAATAGCCTGATTACAAAGAAAAATGTTTCAACCAGAACAAACATTATCCCGTACGCCGATGAAGAGCTCAGAGCCCATCGAGATTCCAGCTACAACACCAAAAATCCCCCCTCGCTCCATAGAAAAGGTTTCCGCAAAACTTCCATGCTTTTGGGATGATTCCCCGGCTGCCTGGTTTGCTGCAGCCGAGGCTGAATTTGAGATAGCCGGAATTACACAAGAAAGAACTCGGTATTCGTATTTGGTCAGCACACTTCCAAAGGAAATTCTTCGAAAGGTCATGGATTTAATAACAAAACCCGCTTAAGATCTGCCATACACAACGCTAAAAAAACAGCTAATAGAACGCCTCACAATCAGTGAGGAACAAAGATTATCACAATTGCTTTACCAATTGAAATAGAAGACAGAAGTCCATCCGACTTTTACCGACACATGGTCCAACTCGCTGGCAATTCTGAAAACCTTTCTTTAGAACTCGTACGAAAACTTTGGCTTGCACGGCTTCCTAAAACAATATAAGTATCGTTAATCGCAATTGACACGCGTGACGTAAACGAACTTCTCCGAATTGCAGACAGGCTTTGGGAGGTCACACAATCGGGTAGCATTTTTTTCAGTCAACAGAAATGATCATAAGCAACAACAACACAATGGCCCAAGCGAGAATGAGCTGCTTCGTAAAGAAAACGGGGAATTAAGGGAGATAGTAAAAAATTTGTCGCTTGCTTCACAAAATAATACACGAGGAAGACAGCTCAGTCGCAACCGGGGTCAAGGCGGCAGCCGATCGCGAACACCGTCTAACGCGAGAAAATATGAAAATTGTTGGTATCATTTCCGATACGGAGCAGCGGCAAACAATTGCATCCCACCGTGTAAATTCAAAGATAACCAATTGGCATCACAGAATCCATCAACATAAAAAAACTAATAAACTCGACGACTCGGACGACTCCGAACGACTCCGGTCGACTCCGAACGACTCCAAACGACTTCGAACGACTCCGACTCCGGGCGACTCCGGGCGATTCCGGACGACTCCGAACGACTCCGAAAGACTCCGAACGACTCCGGACGACTCTGACTCCGATCTCGAACGACTCCGACTCCGGACGACTCCGAACGACTCCGGTCGACTCCGAACGACTCCAAACGACTTCGAACGATTCCGGACGACTCCGAACGACTCCGAAAGACTCCGAACGACTCCGGACGACTCTGACGACTCCGGATGACTCCGAATGACTCCGGATGACTCCGACTCCGGGCGACGCCGGGCGACTCCGGGCGACTCCGGGCGCCTCCGTACGACTCCGGACGATTCCGAACGACTTCGGATATTGCAGCGCGGACCTACCTTCCGGAGTCGATTCCGAATTTAACGGAGTCGGATCGGAGTCGACTCCGGATTTTTGCCAACTTTACCCATCACTACCCTAGAGTAATATCAGGCTCCTCTCCTCGTCTTTTTATTCATGACGATTTAAGTAAATACACATTTTTGATAGATACCGGAGCTGACATGTCCGTCATTCCAAACAATTTGGCGGGGCGAGTTGCAAAACCCGAACAACAAGTGCTAGAAGCAGCAAATGGTAGTGCCATCACAACATATGGTACAAAGCTACTTCAAGTAAGCCTTGGACTTCGGAGAGTATTTAACCACACTTTTACAATAGCATCGGTCAATCGCCCAATCATTGGAGCAGATTTTTTAAATAAGCATGACCTACTTGTCGATCTCAAGTCTCGTCGCTTGATCGATCCAATGACCAGCTTAACAAAAGCTAAAATTGCTGTTGTAGATACTCCCACTCCAAAGCAATTTGTAATAGAATCTAACATATTTGGTAACATTATGAAACAATATCCTTCATTGACAGAACCTCCAAATTATAATAACCCTGTTCTTCATACAGTTGTTCATCACATAGAAACAAAAGGCACATTGCCGTTTTCAAAACCACGGCGTTTAGATCCTCAGAAGCAGAAAATAGCACAGGCAGAATTCCAGCACATGCTGAAATTAGGAATTTGCCGTGTGCCTTCCTCTTCCGCTTCATCGCCACTTCACATGGTTCCAAAATCGGACCAAGATTGGAGGCCATGCGGTGACTATCGACGTTTGAATGCAATTACTGTGCCCGATAGATACCCAGGGCCACACATTCAAGACTTTACGATGAATTTAAATGGCTGTACATATTTTTCAAAATTAGACATCAATCGTGCGTACCATGTAATCCCTGTTGCCGAGGAAGATGTATACAAAACCGCCATAACAACCCCATTTGGACTGTTTGAATTTCTTAGAATGCCGTTTGGTCAGAGAAACGCAAGTCAAACTTTCCAACGGTTCATGAACAATATTTTTCAAGATCTCGACTTTATTTTCGTATATATTGACGACATTCTAATAGCTAGCAAATCACAAGAAGAGCACACCTCACATTTGCATGAGGTATTCAAACGTCTAGCCAAACACGACATCAAGGTCAAACTTTCTAAATGCGTTTTGGGAGTTCCGTCAATAGAATTTTTGAGCCACACCATCTCAGCCGAAGAAATTACACCTTGTGCAAAAAAACTACAAGTAATACAATCTTTTCCAACACCTACCAATTTAAAACAAGTGCAACGAATAGTAGGAATGATCAACTATTACCATCGTTTTCTGCCAAAAGTTTCTGATAAACTCAAACCATTACACAATTTAATAGCTGAACAAAGCAACAAAAAAACTAAACCACAATTCATCTGGTCTGCAGAATGTGAGCAAGCGCTTCAGCAAGTGAAGCATGATCTTAGCAATGCTACAATGCTAGCTCACCCTAAACCAAACGCGGTATATTCACTCACAACAGACGCATCTATTTTTGCAGTGGGAGCGGTCCTACAGCAACACAACAATGGACAGTGGGAACCATTAGCTTTCTTTTCAAAAACAATGACACCCACAGAGCAAAGGTTTAGTTTAGTTTAGTTTAGTTTAGTTTATTAATCGATGGACTATGAAGCCCTCTCGAGTCAAAATTTGTTTACAATACACATAAGATAACGAACAGAACATTTATATATTGTTATTGTTGAACGCATTCCGAACACTTAAAAGCGAAGTCAGTTCCGTTATCGTCATTCCAGGCTCGTAAATATCGTCAGCTGAATTTAAAAGACGGCACATACAAAGAAGGGGGTTGCGAGAGCCAAATATTGTTCGGGTTTCAGCGACTGCCAGCATTGGTCGGCGACGAAGTATTCTGGCAGGAACATAGAGGTGAATCCTTGAAAGTAGCTCGGGACTGTCGATGGTTCCGTTCAAGATTCCCGTGATAAATGCCAGTCTGGTGTGCTCAACACGTTCGGCGAGAGGCGGGATCCCAAGCAGCAAACACCTAGTTCTGTAGTCGAGACGACGCGGCCAATCACGAAGGGCGAAGCGCGTTGCCTTCCGTTGGATGGACTCTAGCCGCGCAAGTGACCGAGTAGATGCTGGCCACCAAACACTGCTAGCATATTCCAGCAGTGGTCTGATAAGTGCGAAGTACAGTGTCTTGAAACACATAGGATCACGAAGCTCGCGCGTCATGTTTATGACCAAGCCAAGTAGACGATTGCCACTAGCGACTACTTGGTCTATCTGTTCTTCGAAGGAGAGTTTAGCATCTAGGAGGACTCCTAGATCCTTTACACAGTTCACTCTTTCGAGGTTCTGACCATCAAGCGTATAATTAAACAGCGCTGGAGCTCTTGAACGCCTGAATGAGATTATGGCGCATTTATCGATACAGACGCTTAGTGCGTTACGCTTGCACCAGGAGACAAATTCAGTCAAAGTGGCTTGAAGTTGAAGATGGTCCTCGGGCTCACGGATTTCACGATAGATTTTAGCATCATCTGCGTAGAGTAGGCAACTATTATCCGGGAGTGCCGTGCACAAGTCGTTTATGTAGAGCAGAAACAACAGAGGCCCCAGGTTGCTGCCCTGGGGTACGCCGGAAGAGGCACCGATAGATCTTGATTGGTGGGAGCCCATTCTAACTGCATATGAACGACCACATAAATACGATTTCATCCACTTTACCAGGGGTGGTGATAATCCAAGTCTATCAAGTTTTGCCAGAAGAATGTTGTGGGACACACTGTCAAAAGCCGCCTTAATGTCCGTGTAAATGGCATCAACCTGCATACAATCAATGGACTTAAAACAGCCGCTAACGAATTGCATCAGATTTGTCGTAGTTGATCTCTTAGGCATGAATCCATGTTGGTTGGTGCTGATGTATTTGCCGGCAGATGCTATTAATGGTGCATAGATGAGGAGCTCGAACACTTTGGTTCCTGTGCGCAGAGATTCGTTAAAAATCTTAGTTAAAACAGGAGCTACCGATACGGTACAACGCTTGAGAATTGTCGCTGGGATACCATCTGGCCCCTCGGATAATGACGACTTGAGACGCTCGATTTTTTGGGTGACCAGGGTCTCGGTGGCGATAGGTAGCGTGACATGAATTGCATCTGCCGGAGTGTTCACGAGTGCGGAAGCAACAGCCTCCGGATTAGTGATGTTAGAGATGAAGCTATCCTCGAAACGCGTGCGAAAGGTATTCCACTTTTGACAGGGAATTATTAGCAATAGTTCTTGGCATAAAACATTTTCGATATTTCCTCGAAGGTAGGTCTTTTACAGTTTTCACTGACCACAAACCTTTAACAACAGCTCTGACATCCAAAGCAGAAAAATCTCCTCGACAGAATAGGCATCTTGACTTCATATCTCAATTTACCGCCGACATTCAATACATTTCCGGTGACAGTAATGTGGTCGCGGATACTTTATCAAGAATAGGTGAGGCAAACTCAATAACCGATATCACCAAAAGCACGTTCCAAGAACACCATAAAAGTGATAAACAACTTGAAATACTTCAGCTACGAAAAATCAAAACAGCTGACACAGAATTATTCTACGAAACATCCACTGGCAAAAACAGATTATATGTCCCTGAACTTTTAAGAAAAGCCACATTTGAAAATATTCACAAACTATCACATCCCGGTATTCGAGCATCAAGAAAATTAGTTTCTGAAAGATTTTTCTGGCCTTCTATGAACGGAGATGTTGCAAATTGGACCAAAGCTTGCAACAATTGTCAAAAATCAAAAGTGGTTCCTCACACTCGTTCTACCCTTGACACTATTCCAATACCGAAAGGCCGATTCGATCACATCCATATGGATATTATTATTATTATTATTATTTATTTAATCTTCAACGGGCCGTATGGCCTAATTAAGATGTAACAGTTCAATTGAAAAAAAAAATACATAGCAAAAAAAAAAAGATTTGCATCGCAATTCACTGCGGCCACGGCAAAAGCCGGAGACGTTTCTTGAAGCACTGAGTTGAGATGTCGAAGTCGAAGCAATCCGAGACAGTGTTGAAGACAGCCGACATGCGGAACATAGGGTCAGACCGACCAGCACTGGAACGGGGTTGAGCGAGCCGTAGAGTTTCTCTAGACCTAAGTGTTCGGGATGGTGCATAGATATCAGCTCGATGCAACAAAGGCGATGAGTCGATAGAGCCATTTAGCAATCCAGCGATGAAAGAGCACTGTGCATTGCGTCTTCTAACCGAAAGAGGTTCAAGGCCTAGAAGACGGCACCGCGCAGCATACGGAGGAAGATTATTGCGATCCTGCCAGGGAAGTAGGCGTAGGGCATATCTCGTGAGCTTACGTTGAATCGCCTCAAGTCGAGCAATTGAAGAAGCGGTAGTTGGGCTCCAGACTACGCACGAATATTCCAGAACCGAACGAACGATACAGTTGTAGACAGCTTTGATGCACATGGGGTTGCGGAATTCATTAGTTGTCCGGATAACCACGCCAAGTAATTGATTTCCTCTGGCTACAACGTCATCAATATGCTGTTTTAAGTTCAAACTAGAGTCAAGCAGAACGCCCAGGTCTTTGGCATGATTCTGTCGATTAACTGCAGAGCCGTCCATGAAGTAGGTCCCAGTCACTGGGCTCCTGCATCGACTAAAAGACACACAGTAGCATTTCTCGATGCAGATAGTCGGTCCATTACGCTTGCACCACGAAAAGAAAATTTCGATGCAGTCTTGCAGGAATGTACAATCACCTGTGTTGTGAATAGGCGCAAAAATTTTTGCTTCGACGGCAAACAGACTGATACTGTCGGGAGGTAAAGCGAAGGTAACATCGTTGATGAACTATATGAAGAGAAGCGGGAAACAATATGAATATTGCTTCCTTGTGGCACACCTGAGCTGCTGACTATTTCTTTGGACATGTGCTTATCAATTTTCACGATGTATGTGCGATTAATTAGGTAAGACATAAGCCACTGTACGAGCGAGCTGGGAACTCCTAGCTTATCGAGTTTAGCGAGAAGAATTGCGTGCGGAAGAGAGTCGAATGCTGCTTTCAGATCTGTATAAATTGCATCGACTTGAGCTCCGGCATCAATTTGACTAGTGCAATAGGTTACAAATTCAACCAGGTTCGTGGTAGTCGACTTTTTTGGCACGAATCCATGTTGATACGGCATGCATGTAGCAGATGTTTGTATATCACTAGTTCGAACACCTTGGCAATGGCACACAAAGATGTAATACCCCGATAGTTGATGGCATCTGTCCTGTCGCCCTTTTTGTAAATAGGAACCATCCAAGATTTCCTCCATGTTTTGGGAAAGTAGCCATTGGCTAGCGATGCATTGAACAATTTTGCAAGGATAGGTGCTACTGTCGTTTGACAGCGTTTCAGCACGGTAGAAGGAATTCCGTCGGGTCCAGGAGCGAAGGAAGGCTTTAGTTGCGCTAGGGCAGATAAAACGATCTCACTTTCGATGAAAGGAGTGCTCATGTTAATTGCGCCAGCCGGAGTGTTGACGAGAGCAGCATCAATGGTATTGGTATCATTCATGGCCGGTGAAAAGCAATCTGCGAAGCGATCCGCGAAGAGATTGCACATTTCATTAGTGTTAGCACTTGTTGCTCCTTTGTACGTAATGGATTTCGATGTATGCGTGGATTTTGTTTTGCTGTTGTAGAAGCGCCAAAACGAGTCAGGCCACCTGCAGAGGTTACGTTGGATTTTACTCAAATATCTGCCATGTCGAAACCTGTTATAGCTGCAGTATAAAGAGTGCGTGTCAAAGTAGATCGAGCGAGATCTATGGCAGCGGCGCGTTTGGTAGTGACGATAAGTAGCTCTTTTTACTATTTAAATAAATTTATTTTACAAGTGAAATAAAATTGGAACAATGAAAGCTATTGTTAAACATTGATATCATGTCGTTCAGTTTCACATAGTTAGCTTTAGCAAAGTTATAACGATAAAATGCGGTTGTCGTCGAGTTTTGTCGAGTCGTCGAATTGCTTCGGGTCGACGAGTTAATACGTATATTGAAGTCAAACGCCGGGTGGTAGGAGTCAAGAGGTACAAGCGGAACAACACTTGGAAAGACAGGCGAACACAATTTAGCTGCAGCATTGTTAGCCTAGAGCAGGTCAAGCATGCGTCCGTGCGAATTATTGATGTGATTAAGTTGCACTAATCCGTTAAATTTAAATCCATCCACAAAGGTGTTGTTGGCCAGTGAGCGCGCAGTTGGTTCATAGTGCGTGATTGATGAGTATGCTGGCGAGGACGAAGGATCAGCTGTGGACCAGCTTATGCTAGGCTGATTGAAATCGCCAATAACAAACAGCAGATCCGAAGGCTTCAGTGTGAGAGTGAAGCCGCTGATACAATCATGTAGAGAGCGAAGAGTCGATATCTTGGAGCTAAGCTGCTGTGGAATGTATACTACCATGACGTACAGATGTGCGTTATTGCAGGTGACGCGCACACAAATATACTCGAGAGAACGATCACGGAAAGGTAATTCTATCGACTCGTATGCGTTAGAAACGGCTAGCAAAACACCACCACCGCGATAGCTAGAGCCGCTGAGAGAGCGATCACAGCGGTAAACAGAGAAGTTGTTGTTGAAGAGAAGAGCAGATGGAATGTTGTCAACAAGCCAAGTTTCCGTGAGGGCGATGAGATCGAAGTCAGCCTCCGATACAGCTAGGTGAAATTCTTTTGTTTTAGTGCGCAAACCTCTAACGTTTTGATAATAGCAGCTTAAATACTCAGCGGTAGCGTTGTCATTGTGGCGGTTGGATAAAGCGGGTATACGGTAAGTCAATTGAGCTGCGTTGTCAGAGCATGAGGCTTGGCGTGTTTGTTGCGTGCAATGAGCGGAACTTCGTCTAGTTGAGAAAAAAGCTATCGATTGTAGACTGGTGCAGGTGCGGAGATGAAGCGTAGTGATTTTGGAGCGGTCCAGAAACAAGTGTTGAGTTGGGTGCTTCCAAGGTATCATTCACCGGGGGGTGACACTTTTGTGATGATGTTGTTTCAGGACCAGGTGGAGTAGACGTGCGTGCTGCTAAACGGTGAGTCGTTGTTGGTGTGCGTGTGGTGTAGCGGTGATCAGTACTAGTAGCTGGTGTGCGTGTTGTAAAGCGGTTTCGGGTGGCTATAGCAGATGAGGTTTGGTGGTCGTGTTGACGGGATGGAAAAAACTCACGTACACCGATACCGACGGGCTAGGTGGATGGTGTGAGTGCCGCATCTCGAAGGATAGCCGGGACTCTCACTTTGAATGAAAGCCAATTCATGCTGTCCACACTAACCCCTGTTCTCAGCAGGCAATACGCTATAACGTCATCGGTGGCTAAGCGACGCTTTACAGAAGCGACCACTTGTTCCACATTGACGGCGGATCCAGATCCTATCTGTGAATGGCTCACGAGGTGCAGCTTGAAGCGGTGATGATAACGGATCGGTTCCCACTAGTTCATGAGGTTGTGTAGGTGCCGGCTGGACGGCAATCGTGGTATTGGTGTATGCGTTTGGCGATGACGCGGCACAAAGGATGTTACCGCGATTGTTTACAATTATGTTTACACCAGGAGATGCCGAATCCTCGATTACGCGCCTCCGCTTTCTACCCGTAGCCGGTCGAGGATCAGGATTCCGAATGTGAGGCATGGATGCAGTTTGAAGGAGGGTAAAACCACTGCGAACTTCGGCGACAATAGGCTCAACGAGCTTGCCGATAGCTGCTACAGCTGAGGTGAGGGCGGCTTGGAAACCGACCTGGGCGCCTATTTCTTTTACCGAAGCGCAGCGCGGATTTTTAAGAATGTTAGTGCAGCCAATGCAGCTCGAGTGCAGGTCGACATTGGACAATACTGCGTCAATCAGTTCGGGGGGCAATTTGCAACAGCCGCGGTGGAACGTAGCGTCACAATATGCACAACTGATGATGCAGCCGGTGGCCTCTAGAGGTTCAGCACACGAGAAGCAAATAGCCGCCATCGCGAAATCACGCGTAATCACAGCACAACACTGCTAAGCCGAGCAGGAAAAAACAGCAGGAAACCACAGTTGCGGTGCAACTAAACAATTCGCCAAGACGCAACGATGATGTGAAGCAGTTTAATAGTCCGTAGAATAGGCAACAATGCGATGCGACGCAGAAAACACAAGAAATTTACTGAAAAATCACGGAGCGCGACGAAAGTGCGGCCGAACAGTTAAACGTCAAACGTCAACGCAATATTGTCGGTCCTTTGCTTCCTTCAGAGGAAAAAAACAATATTTACTCACTATTGTGGATCGCTTTACCCGTTGGCCTGAGTGTTTTCCCATAACAGATATTGCGGCAACAACCATATCAAAGGTATTTGTTGAACAATACATTTCACGATTTGGTTGTCCTATTACTATCACAACAGATCGAGGAAAGCAATTTGAATCTAAATTATTTAAAGAACTTACACAACTATTGGGAACCCATCACATAAAAACCTACCGCGTACCGCCCGCAATCTAATGGGATGGTGGAACGTTTCCATCGTCATTTGAAAGGAGCAATAAAAGCCTGCGAGGACCCCGTACGCTGGATTAAATATTTACCACTAATTCTTTTCAGTATACGCACATCATATTTCATCGGCCTTAAAGGAACTCCTGCGGGAATGGTGTACGGCCAAAACCTACGATTACCATGCGAGTATTTCACATCTTCCAATACAAATCCCACAGAAGATATTTCTGATTTTATACAAAATTTGAAAAAGGCATTCCAACACGTACAACCAGTAGCTCCTAAATGGAAAGACAATACAAAGCCATATATCCCGAAAAGCTTGGAAGATTGCAAACAGGTTTATGTCCGCGTGGACAGAGTAAAGACAGGGTTACAACCACCATATGAAGGTCATTATGACATCATTCGCTAATGTAGAAAATTCTTTATCATCAAAATTAAAGATAAAAATGAATCAGTATCCATAGACAGTCTAAAACCAGCATTTGTAACAGAAGAATTTGAACAACAAATCCCATGCAAACCCAAAAAACGCGTCCACTTCAATTTTTAATCATGACTCCGTCACTGGTGGGGGGTCCTGTGGTGATCTTGGGTTTGACATCCCTGATTTGCGCGACGAAACGCTCAATCGAGCTCGACACCTCAGCGCGAAACAGTATAAATATGAGCGAATTTTAGTTGTAAGAGGACTCTGGAAAATACACTTGATCAATGCAGAACGCTCGGACACATCACATCACTTGTTCCACCACTGAACGAAATAAAATACGCAGAAACGTACAAGCTTAAATAAAAAATTTTAAATAAGAAATTTTAATCATTTTTATTTGTAATTTAACTTAAAAATAGTGAATTTTCTTACACATCAGTTAGACTAATCGCAAAAAGTATTGTTTCACTACTAGAAAGTAAGAAAATATAAAGTAGGCCGCATTCATTCTGCACTATGCCCGATTCATACTTCACAAGGCCCGAATAGAAATGACAGTGTCCAATTGAGGGCTTACGTCGCCCGAACAAGTATTTACGGCGACCGATAACGCTTTGACGACGCCCGATTGCACAATGGGTATTTGCCGGGATGAAATTCAAAAAAATCAACTTTTTAATAGAGCAATTCCAAATAATAGGTTTTAATACTAAGGGTAAAAGAAAAATACCAAATATGAGCTCTTTATCTTTTCTGGTTCTCTAGAAAAGACCTCTCAAAGTCGAGATTTGTTAAAAAAAACGCAGAAAAATCTTCACTTTTTTGGACAACTTTGAACCTTTGTAATTTTTTCAAATATGAACCGATTTTGATAAGTTTAGACATTGTATAAAGGATATTTAGTCAGCTTTATAAACACATGAAAAGTGTGTTTTTTGAGTTAAGTGAATTATATGCAAAAATATACGATAATAACTGAAGAAACCTCCTGAAAATTTTCATTAGTTTAATTTTTGACTTGATGACATTATGAAAGTGGCGTAGAGTGGCGTTGTCTCATATATGTCACATAATAGTGTAATATATATACTATCAATCTGTGTAGAAATATTCTGCGAAAGTTTGCGAACGCGAATTTTATTCAAGTTTTTTCACATCAACTTTTTCTAAAAACAGACAGATGCGTAACTAGGCGGCTCCATAGGTGCCTAGTGTAGCGTATGTCGTGTTTTCTACAAAAATATATATTCTACGAGCTTCTGATCAACTTTTATTTCAATTACGAAGCTGTGTATCTTAGTTTCAGATCATGAACTTACTTTATTAGAAATTTATTTGGAATTATGTAAATTTCTATTCTAACCTAACTTTATTATTAAATATAATGAAGCAAATGAGAACCAAATACCTTTTGGTCCTACTCCAGATTACAGACGGGTGTAAGGAAAATAATTCCAAAATTATATGCATAGCAGGAAAATGTTAAGAATGCACTAGCATCTATTGGCATTTTGGGAGAAGAAACTCCCAAAAGACATGATAAACTAAATATAAGGATAGAAGGGAGTATGCTACAAAGAATAGTTTGCAAGAAAAAAAAATGCATCCAGAAGGACATTTTGTATAATGAGCAGTATTCCTTTGATTCGTTAATCAGTTCAATAACAGTAGCTTCACGCACTAAAATAAAGACAGGGTTTAACTTTACAAATGAAGTAAATACTTAGTTTGTAGCTATTGTTGAATTTTGATTTTTTCAGATAGTTGTAAAACCAAGAACATCAGATTTTTATTTTTATCGTCCCTTCTGAAGGCAGTTCAGGACTTGGAAAAGTATTGGATGATATTGAATATTGTGATATCAATGCTCAGGAAAATGTGTAATTCCTATTTTTTTAACAACCAATTTAAAATTTTAACCTTCAAAGACAAACAATATGTGCTGCTTTTCATGACGAATTATGGAACTACTTTATTTCAATGTACCTGCTCTATATAATTATATAAATGCCTTTATTCATGTCTTTAGAAATGTGAATTAGACGTTAGGAGCTTGTAATACCATCCACCTAAGTTGTGTATGTAAATTTTTAATATTTGTACCACGTGTGAGTAAAAGTGATGAGAATTAGCTACAATTGTCCTATACAAAGCGGAAAAATTATCTTATTCAAAATTATTATGTTTTGTTCATATATTACGGAACATTACAGTATATTTTAAAATGGTTTATACTATTAGCAACAAATAATACAAGAAAAAAAACACACAAAATGAATAAAACTAAGCAAAGATCCCTTAAAACACTATTTTAAGTAGCGCCACCTAGTTGTAGTCTTTTTAGGCCGTCCACAAGGACAGAGGAGGCGTGGTAGGCCCAAATTGAGGTGGCAAGATGGCGTGGAGGCGTCCGCCATTAAGGCCGGGATAACGGACTGGCAGACGAAGGCGCGAGACCGTGAGCGGTTTCGGACACTCCTGAGGCAGGCCAAGACCGCAAAGCGGTTGTAGTGCCGGATAAGTAAGTAAGTACCTAGTTGTATGGATGCGAACTACATATAAAATGTTATTTACTATCATAATACTTTACTACAAACGATAAAAACTAACAATTTATACAAAAATAATTTTATCCCGCAAATTGTTCTAAACTGCCCATTGTGGATTGGCTAGGTAAACCCTGTATTACCCTAACATCTGCCTTAATCCAGTGTCGCTAAAATCGGAAATTAATAAAATATACTCCTTAAATGCGTTGGCCGTTAAATAAAAATCAAAGTGATTAGACCATGTATTGAATTGCCTTGTCGTAGCTAGTGATGGTTCGTTGTATCCATATAAGGTACGCCTGTTCTCTCCGACAAGTAAGTTACGAGAGCGAAGAGGTCTCCAAGGCGCGTAGATGTTGATCTTCTCTAGTAATCAAGGGACGTCTTATTCGTTTTTTAAATATTTTAGCAACAAATACACATTGGGTAACCTTAAAACTGTGTTCGAGCGTCTGTAGGCCAAGCCGAGCCCTGTGTGGCATGGTTGTAAGTCCTCTTAATTGGTCGCATTTTAAAGCAAGTCTTGTAAACTTCCGTTGTATTGCCTCTATTCTGTTAATCATCGTAGTAATGCAATTCGGGAACCAAAGAATTGAGAAATACTCCATGCACGAGCGCACAAGACAAGTAATCAACGACTTAAGACATAAGACATCATTACATTCACGGAATTGTCGAAAGATAAAGCCTAGCATCTATTTTAACCGTTGTGTCAATGACCAAATTTACACCTTCGTCTCTACGACCGGCATACCCGGGTATCCCATACATTATGTATGGGGGATTAAACTTTTTTGTGCTAAAACTTTAATAGCTTCTGTTTTAGTCGTAGTTTTTGAATGAAATTTGAAGAGAAAGTCCATACATTATTGTTCTTTGACATTGCGTTATTGGTAGAATTTTAAAAATTTATTTAATAATTTTTATATAACCTTCAACTAATGATTACTCGTTTTGGTACCAATAACAAGTCAATAATACTGCATATATGCTACTTATGGAATTAATTCATCATAATTTATTTTAAACTTTTTTAACGTGTAGTTCAAACGCAGGAAATATTCTTAAATCAATTGATTCAAACATACTTTTCCTTATAAATATATAAGCTTAATTTACATTCGGCAAAAGAAAAAAGAGTAAGAAAATAAATTTTGATTTGATTTCAGTCCGCACAATGATCACACTTTGTTATAATTTTGGAGTACTGTGCACAAACTGGTTTCTTACATTCATCACAAACTTTTCTAGTAGGTCGTTTTTTAAGACAAAGGAAACATGTCCCGGTGTGCTTAACCCTACCACTAGTGTCCCGTTTAGTTGGAGTCATTGTTTCATTAGTATCTGGTGATTTTATAGGACCTCCTTTCATACCACTACGTGGCCCGAAGTGACGTATAATTTGTATATTATTTGATCGAATTTCTATTTCTGGCATTGCCAATTGTTCACACAGTTGTTGAAGGAACATATGTCTCTTGTTTGTGGACGTGTTATACTGAGGATTATTTTCTTTGTACAATATGAATGCAGCAAAAGCTGCTACATCTTGCATATTGTAAAAAAAAGCCAGTGGCCACCTATTAGTTTTTCTTTTTGTGGTATATTCTGACAAATACTTGTCCATATTGTCGACACCGCCTTTCAATTTGTTGTAGTCGTCGATCATTTTAGGCTTATTCTTAGGTCCTGTTATTTCCATGTCATAGTGAGAAGTAGACATGAGGATAACGCACTTATTTTTTTTTGGGACGTATGAACATAAACATACATTCTCACTGAACCCAAATAAGGTTGATTCAGGTATCCTTCCTTTTGGGTTGACGAAGAATGCTGGAACAAAAGTAAGTTTTTTATTCACAGTGCCCAAGATTGATAATTTATAGTCTAGCATTAGAGAGAGTGCTAAATTGTACGATGTAAAAAAATTATCACAAACGACAATTCGTCCACTTCCTCGGAACATATCGCATAAATCCTTCACCACACGTTCTCCTTGATTTCGTTCTCTTTCACCTGATGTTTTAAACAAGAAAAAGAAAAGAAAACATCATAACTTTCTTCATTTTTTTTAGGGAGTATGATAAATTATGTAACTATCTATTTACCTGATATTGCCATGCCTGTATATATTTGGCCTTTTAGAGGGTACGATGATAAGGAGTCACAAACCCACCAAACTTTTATTCCGTATTTAGCAGGTTTAGACGGCATGTACTGCGTAAAACCTGTGCCTCCACGAAATGCAAAGAGCTGTTCATCTACGGTGACATTTGTTCCAGGCACATAACACGATTTTAAATTAGCGTTGAGCATTTGAAAAACATCAGATATAGCGGCTGCTTTATCCATCGTCTTCCGCTGCTGTCGCGTCTGACCATTATCGAAACGGATAAACCGACTGATCGACCAGAATCGCTGAACGCTCATTGAAGCGCGAAACATTGGATGGGAAGATGTTTTCCACAACTCTGTAACTGGCATGTAGTTTGAGTGCGACACACCAGCTAAGAGAAGCAACCCAATGTATGCATCAAATTCTGAGCTTGTCAGAGGCTTCCAATCTTTTGAATGCACCCGATCACTTTCATTCCAATTTTGGAAGCATATAATTGCTTTCCTATTCGTTTCTCGAATAATCAAATCACACATTGCTTCTGTCAGCAGTTGTTTAAATGTATGAACTATTCTTAAACCTTTTGTTTTTTTAGTTGGACCTGTTTTTTTGACCTGAGTATGTTGTGTGCTAAGATTTTGTGTGTGTTTCCAGGACGCTCGCTGGACCAAACAGTGCCATTTTTTGATTTGTACTCTTCCGCAGTATACTCGTCCAGCCACTCTTCAGAATACTCGTCACCTGAATCTATATGATTGTATTCTGGGACCTGTAATTCTTCTGCGTCAGAATCATTCAGAGCTCCACTTACTAAACAATCATTTTGGTCCTCGCCAGTGGATGGAAAAAGTAAAACTTCTTCGTCGCTTCCTTCTTCAGCCATTTCCTGCAGTCTCTGTTGATTATATCTCTCTCTTTCCTCAAGGCTAA
The DNA here is from genome assembly GCF_017562075.2 of Anopheles merus. Taxonomy (NCBI): domain Eukaryota; kingdom Metazoa; phylum Arthropoda; class Insecta; order Diptera; family Culicidae; genus Anopheles; species Anopheles merus. Next base: position 23,956,594 of record NC_054081.1, read on the forward strand.
GCTCATCCAGTTGTTCAATTGAAAGCCAGTCACTACTTTCCATAATGGCAAATGAAATATAAATGTGATTCACAGTTTACAGAAAATAAATACTCTTTTCGGTTTATGCGGACAATGTGAATCAACAAAAATCGGAGCGTACTAGAGTTTCCGCGAAACTGAAAAGATTTGACAGACAGCTTGACAGATCGTTTATACTTATGCTTAGATTTCTCATGTACATATCTCATTTAAAATTAATAAATTTCAGTTATTCGATAATTCAAAAAATCGTTGGATATACCCATTTTTACCTTTATGTTACACATTTTACATTAAACTTTGAGATAAACTTTTCCTGGCTATTACAAATTTTCATAAATATCTTTGTTATATTAAGACACCACTTTTCGAGAAACGGTAGTTTATTGTACTTGTTACCGCTCTCACGTTACAACAGAAAAAGAGCGATACCCACCACGTGCACACTTATATGTTCTGTTGTGAGTGCCCCGCTTGGGCACTCCCTAGCTAATGAGTGTTTTATACTTAACGAAAACTACTTACTGCTACCTAAATTATGTCGACACAACACGCCTTATCTTTTTTTTTTTTTTTTTTTTTTTTTTTATAAGTGCCATTCTTTTACCCTATTTTTATGTACTACATCGTTTTTCCATTATCCTCAATTATTACATTTTCTCCTGTATCTTCTAATACTGTAAACGGACCGCTGTACGGCGTTTCCAATTTCTTTACATTTTCTCCTCGAATTAATATCTGGTTGCCTGGTTGGAATGTTTTATGTTTTGTTTTTTCATCGTAATACTCTTTGCTTTTAATCTTATTTGTATTAGACGATTCCTTACTTCCTCATGCGCTATGTTCAATTTAAGCCTTAAAATAGTTGCGTAATTCTCAAGGTCGTATTGCACTCTGTTAACTTTTTCTTTTATTACGTTAGATGGTATATTTGCTGGCCGTCCATACATAAGGTAGAACGGGGTATAACCTGTAGCAGTGTGTACTGTATTGTTATAGGCAAACTCGTAGAAGTTTGTCCATTTATGCCAATCTAACGCTTTTCTATCACTGTGTATTCTTAGAAAATTCCCTAATTGTTTGTGCGAGTTTTCAAGAGCTCCTACTGTCTCATGATGGTACGCAGTGGATTGCAGTTTTTCTATTTGTAATAGTTTACATATCTCGTTAAACAGTGTTGAAAGGAATTCTGTGCCTCTATCCGTACAAATTGTTTCGGGCACTCCGTACTTAAGGATAACCTGTTCTACGAATACTTTTGCGACTGTTTCAGTTCTTTTGTTTTGTATTGGCGTGGCTGTTACAAACTTGGTTAAATCACACTGTGTTGTTAAAATATATTCAAAGCCATGTGAATTTACTAATGGACCTACTAGGTCAATGAATATCTTTTCCATACTTGTTTTTGCGGTATTTGTTATTTTTAGTGGTATTTTTGGTGGCTTATTTGATTTATATAATTGGCATTGTTTGCATTTGGCTATCATTTCTTTTACATCTTTATCAATCCCTGGCCACGTATACCTTTGCTTGATCGTATTGACAGTCCGATGGAATCCTGCGTGTCCTGCCGTTGGTAAGGTATGGAAATCGTTCATTATTACCAGCTTTTTCGCTTTTTCACAATCCTTTACTACTTCAACCTTTTCGTTGAGTACGATGATTTCTGGCATTCCCTTCTCATTCAGGGTTTTTAATTGTTTCATAAATTGTTTAGTAATTTCATCATTTGTTTCTATCACCAAATATGTTTTATGTTTCAGTGCTTTCACATGGGCTTTAATCCTAACTATCATACCCCGTAGGTGAACGATAGTGTAAGATTTTGGCAAAAAAATGTTATCTTTTGAAATAACAAGGTCTTTTGCATCGTTACAAAACTGCAGCTTAATATAATTGGCTTTAGATACTGCTGAATTATTATTGTTTTGGCATGTATCGTTGCTGACAGCTTTCGACCTTGTTGTAATTAGTATTTCTTCCTGTGCACTCATGGTTTTTAGATCAGATAATGGTAATCTTGATAAGGTGTCGGCTATTACATTTTCAGTCCCTTTCTTATAGCAAATAGTAAAGTTATACTCTTCCAACGCTAGCCTAAATTTGGTTAAACGGCTTGAGGGGTTGTTCATAGTAAAGAGATAGACTAGAGGTCTATGATCAGTAAAAATGTTGAAATGCCTTCCATAAAGATATGGACGATAATGTTTAACGGACCATACTATAGCCAACAATTCTTTTTCTATGGTTGCATAATTAAGCTCGGCTTTGTTAAGGGCTTTACTGGCAAACGAAATGGGTTTCCCGTTTTGGTTACTTAGTACTGCACCTACTGCACTGTTAGAGGCATCGGTATGTAGAACAAAAGTATTGTTTTCACTGAAATCAGGGAAGTCTAAGACCGGAGGATTAACAAAATGTTCTTTAAGTGTGTCGAACGCGGTTTGACAAGTGGGAGTCCAATCAAATGGAATTCCTTTTCTTGTTAGCCGGTTTAATGGCATGCAAATAGCGGCAAAATTCTTTATGTGCTTTCTATAATAATTTGCGAAGGCTACAAAACGTTTCACTTCATCGGAGGATTTAGGGGGTTCCAATCGTTGATGCATTTCAGTTTCTGTGGATCGGGTTTTATCCCTTCTGCGGAAATATAATGTCCCAGATATATTAATTCCTTCTTCAAAAAATGACATTTTTCCGGGTTTAATTTGAGGTTCACTTGCCGTAATCGCTCAAAGACATCCAATAATTTTTATTATGTTCCTGCATGTTTTTTCCAAATACGACGATGTCGTCCAAGTAAATGAGACATTGTTCTGCGTTTAAGCCTGACATTGCCACTGTCATCATTCTCGAGAAAGTAGAAGGACTTATTTTTAGTCCCATTGGCAATCTTGTCATCTGATACTGACCAGTTGGGGTAGTAAAGGCGGTAATTGGTCGATCTTCTTTTCTTAATTTGCATTGATAGTACCCTTGAGATAAATCTAGATGTGAAAAATATTTAGATCCTGATAAGGTATCTATGACTTCATCAATATTCGGTAAAGGGAATTTATCATCTTGCAATACATTGTTTACTTTGCGATAATCGATTACAAGCCTCCATTTCTTTTTATCAGCATTAGCCTTTTTGGGAACCAATAAAATTGGACTGTTCCATTCTGACTGTGTGGCTTCAATTGTTTTATTTTTAACATTTTACGGATTTGGTTATCAACTTCTTCTTTTTGTGCATACGGTAACCTGTATGGTTTTGAATATATAGGCATAGTATTATTTTTTATTTTTAAAGACGCTTCATAAACTGTAGTGGTACTTAGTTTATCATTTTGCAAACAGAATATGTCATTATATTTGAGACAAATCTTGGCAATAACTTCCTTTTCATCTTCGTGTAGATGTGATAAATCAAGTTCCTTCAACATTTGATTAGCATGATCAATATTATGTTGCGGAGTTTTAATTTCCAAGATGTTGAAATCTGAAGCGGGTGTAATAGTTGGTTGTAGTTTGGTTATTGTTACTGACTTATTTTGAAAATTTGCTATGCGTATTGGTAATTTACCATTTTTTGGATTCGCTATTGTGTTAGCTATGTACACATTTGGTTGAATTTTTTCATTAAGCACTACACAAGTATCAGTGTGTGTAGTATCGATAAAGGTAACAAATTCTGTTCTGGGTGGGATTATAAAACATGTTTGTTTATGGTTGGCATTACAAGTCAAACTCATATTTTCAAAATTTATATTAGCTTTATGTTTTCTCAAAAAGTTAGCTCCTATTAATCCTACAATGTGGCATGGAAGTGTATCTACGACATGAAATATGATTGGAAAATTTTGCGTGTTAGCATAAATGCTTGTTTCAATGCACCCTAAAGATTTAGTAGTTCCGTTGATACCGTGAATACTTATTGTATAAGTTTTATCTATGACGGCTTGCTTGGGAACATAGTTTGAATTTAATACGCAACATGTAGCTCCGGTATCAATCACTAGATCGCGATTAATTCCGAATAAACAAAACTTGGCCTTAACGCCCGTATCAAATTGTAATTTAACGAAATAAATTAATTATTTCATCATGCTCTTCATTTGAGTTTGGAACTGCATCGTGAAAATCTTCCAAATCGTTAGCATTTCCCAAATGCATTCTATTGTTGTTATTGCTTCGCTCAGTTGATGTTGCGCTTGGCATTCGCTGTTGAAAGTGGCTGTTCGAATAATTTCTGCTCCTATATCCACGTTGATTGTTATTTGTAATATTTCGTGGCTGGTTTTCATAACCTTGATTACTAGAATACCGCTGGTATGGTCTACCTCTATATGCTGGGTTATACGATTGCCTAGGATAGTATGAGTTTTGGGGGCGTCTCGTATAGCGTTGCGATGGACGCGGGGTTTGATACCAAAGAGCCGTTGATCGCTCTGCAATCGGTTCACATTCTAAAGCATCTGATATGGCTTTGCAAAGTGTAAGCGGATTGCGTGCTTGCAAGAAAAATCTTGTGTTAGCTTCATTCAAACCTTGCGTAAAGGCGCGTACTATAATTGGATTAACAATGCTATGTGCGGCAAATTCCGTAGAAAAAGTTCCTACAGCTACATGAGCTGCTGATAATTTAGCTGCCATTTTTTCTAACTCCTTCCAAATTCGGAAATAGTTTTTGAGCCTTGTTTCAGCGCGGTTAATTCTTTTTCTACAGCTAGCGGCGTTAAGTGCACGCTGAAAGCTTCTTTTACATTGCATGCTGTGTCTATGACTCCATGAGCAGTACCAATCAATGTGGTTTTCATAAATTTAACGATGTCCACTTCAGGCACTTTTTCAGCATAATCTAAAAGTAGTTCAACACTTTCAATATATGGATTTAATAGCGTATTGGTACCATCGAAAGGTTTGACCAGTTTTAGTGCTAAACTAATATCCAACTTGGCTGCCATTGTGCAAGGTTCACTGCAGGTTACTTTTGTAATGGTTTCGTTTATAATGGTTTTATTGGAAGGGATACCAGTAGTTTTATTTGTATTGGTTTTAATCGCAGGGGTACTATTAGTTTTATTCCTAGTAGTTCTAGTTGCAGGGGTGCTAGTAGCTGGTAATGATTTTTTTTCATTTAGCGGGAAAATTCAATTTAACAATATGCGTAAGAGTATGAACTAGTAGCAGGTATACAGGAACTTAAAAAATGTAATAGTTATTTAGACACCACTTGGAAAGAAAATATTATTAATAAGATAACAGGTAAATCACTTTATATGACACTTTACATGAATGCACTTTATATGATAAGGAAAAAAAATGTATTATTATTATTATATAAATGTATATATATTTTTTTATTATTTTTTTTTGTTTTACGCACTGTTAACACTTATATCGCATGGTGAAAAAAAACATATGATGAAAAATATTTAAATTTATTATTATTATTATTATTTTTTTTTTTTAGAATTGTGAAAACCCAAAAAACTGATAAGAACTCATCACGTTCGAACGATTTAATTAAGCCCGATTATATGAGATTATCACGAAGGATCACGAGGCTCCAACTTACTAGCAAAAACAACCAATGCAAAGGGTTAACGTGGATAGGAATGCTGTAACTGCACTAACACTTCGACTTTTTTTCACTTTACCTAACACTTCTTCCTCTTTTTTTTTTCAAACACGATTTATGATTTAATACGATTAAAATATTTTGAAATAAATAATGCACAGTCAAAAAAAAAATAAATAGCAAAACTAAATAAAACATCCTATCTAGCTTAAGTTACAAAATCACTTTTTTTTTTTTTGTGGCACTTACTTGTGGGGGTATCACGTACCTTTTATTGCGTATAGGTTATGCGTCTGCAGCTGGCTCGAAGTGAATCATCAGCGCGATGGCGGCGCTAGACGTGCTGGCGTGGCTCTCTCGTTCAACGCGCTGGCGCAGCTTGCTCTCGATGTAACGCGTTCTGTTGCTCGGCGCGATGATGCTCTCGGATGCTGGATTTCTTCTTCGCTCGGTGGAAGGATGTTCTCGGATGTTGTATTTTCGTTATTAGCACGCTTTTGGAGCACGGTGCCTTGATGTCACTTTTTTTTTTCTTTTTTTTTCGATCGTTGCGATGGCGAAGTTCGATGCCCTGACGTCCCGTGTTCCGTTGGTTAGTGCGATGGCGGTCGGCACGCTGCTGTAGCTGTATTTAGTTACAGGTGCTGCTCGTCGTGCTGATTTGGTTTGTCGGTCAGCGCAGATAATTCTCTTCTGATTTGGTGATTTTTTCTGGCGTTACCCAATGGTAATGGTGATGCTCGGTTTTGGGTGTCGTTTGTCGTCACGCAATGTGAAGGTGAGGCTTGTACGCTTGTATTGCTCGGTGCATTAATACAGCTATTTTACGTAGCTTTTTCGTTTCGTGTAGCCATGCGTGATTATTTGGTAGAGTCGACCAAATTTGCAACTATTATTCACTGCACTTTTTTTTACTGAATAGGACGGTACGAAGCACACTTTGAGTTGGCAGGATCGCCATGTTATATTAAGACACCACTTTTCGAGAAACGGTAGTTTATTGTACTTGTTACCGCTCTCACGTTACAACAGAAAAAGAGCGATACCCACCACGTGCACACTTATATGTTCTGTTGTGAGTGCCCCGCTTGGGCACTCCCTAGCTAATGAGTGTTTTATACTTAACGAAAACTACTTACAGTGCTACCTAAATTATGTCGACACAACATCTTATCATAAAATAATTTCACTTTTCGTACGATATAACCATAATGTACAATAGCAAGAACTGAGATAAAATAAGAAACATGCACAAAAATAATAAATTAGTTCCGTAACACCTGCAGTATTACTGATTTGTTACTGATACAAAAGTGAGTGATCATTAGTTGAAGGATAAAAAAATCAAAGGAATTTTTACAATTCCATCAACTAAACAAAGGCAAAGAATAATAATGTATACACTTTCTCTTCAAATTTCATGCAAATCCTACGACTAGAACAGAAGTTATTAAAGTTTTAGCGTAAAAATGTTTCATTCCCCATACATTATGTATGGGATACCCGGGTATGCCGGTCGTAGAGGTAAAGGGTACAAAAAGAATATATCGAAGAAAAAAACAGTTTTTGGAAAAACAATTTCATGAAAATAAAGAGAATAAAAAAGTCTAAAGATACATGAAAAAAAATTGTCGCTGCGACTTCTCTGTAAAAAGTTATTAAAGATTAAAAATCGAAATCATACCCGGGTATCCGGTTGTAGAGTTGACGGTTAAGAAGCGCACTTTATTGGTCTGCTGCTCACGGCGTGGCAATGGGAACTGAGAGTGACACGTTACCTGTCTTCTTCTACCTTAACCTTTATTTCTATAACCACCAACCCGTATATGTTTTGCGTTTTAAATTATGAATATCTTTCGATAGAATTCATATATTGACTTGAAATTTTAGGAATGCATAGAAAAATATGTTTCCTTTGAGTAAAACTCAAAATTTTTAAAACATAAATAATATTTTTTAACATTTTTTTTCATTTTGTATCCCTTACTTCTATGACCCGGGTAGGTCATGCATTTTGTATGGGAGTTTGCCTTTCTGGATGGTAAATTGATCATATCTTCTGTTTTAGTAATTGAAATGATTTCAAATTTTCAGGAAAGCTACAAAAAAAATTTGTTCTTGCCAGTATAGAAAAAAGGGAATATCCAAAATTAGTTTTCATATATTTTTTTTATTTTAACTTTTTTTACCTCTTACTTCTATGACCACCTTTCCTGGTAGGTCATACATTTTGTAAAGAAACCTTTCTGGTTTTAGTTAATGAAGTTATTTTTTTTCATAAAGCTACAACACACTGTTTCACTTAATAGTTTTAAGGTACGACAGTTTTTGAGTATGCAAAATATATTTCAGTCCATTAGGAACAATTCAAATATGAAAAGATTTACATCACATTATAAGAAATCAGAAAAGAAACGACTGAAAAAATATCTTATTTCTAGCAATACAGGCCGCCTCTTATTACAAAAATAATAATTCAATCTATTTATGATGACATTTGTTGATCACAAGTTTGAACAATAACAAAAACAATTAAGATTAGTGTTATACACCTATGTCCTACTATTTACACTGATTACATTAAATTATGTTAGATGAGTGTGATGCGCAGACGGGTTTTTCACATTTTCCACATGATTTCCTGTCGATCGCCGTTTTTTACATATGTAACAATTCCCTTTATGTTTTAATCGGCCTGACGCATCGCAGATTTCTTCTTAATATGCATCTACATGTTGTCGTAATGTTGAAGCTAGAGATTGTCCCAACATACTTTCTACTCCACTACGTGGACCAAAATGTCGCATTATTTGCGTATTTTCTGAGCGTCGTTGAATTTCTTTTGTACATAACTGTTCACAAAGATCATTAGGCCGGTCTCATGGTACAGTCGTCAACTCGTACGACTTAACAAAATGTCCGTCATAGGTTCAAGCCCCAATAGACCGTGCCAC